>NW_019154110.1:8607489-8637688 GCF_002288905.1 Enhydra lutris kenyoni
CCCCCCCCCCCCCCGCCTGCCTCTCTGCCTATGTGATCTCCATCAAATAAATAAATAAAATCTTTTTTAAATAATTTATTAAAAAATTTTTAAAAATAAAAATACAAAACAGAGCACAGGCCTGAGGAGATTTCATTCCAGAGAATATGTCAATGAGCTCTCAGACTGCTCCAGAGAGCATGGAAGTTCTCTGCTCCATTCATCAAATCCCACCCCGTCAGGAACGCCTTAAGGGAGACAGAGAAATCCTAGGTGCCAGGAGAAACAAGAAGATGGGCGCGGAGGCCCATGCAGGGAACAGCCGCTTTGAGCAGCCCGAGATGGTTAGAGCCATGTCCGCTGTCACCTGTGTCATCCCCCAGGAGACAGCACTTCATGGAGTCTCAGGGCGGGAGTGGGGGTTGGAGGGGGTAGGCTCAGCAGCTAAGCAGGCTGTGGATGGACAGGGAAGAAGGGCCGATCTCTAAATCGGTGTCCCTTTCCCCTCTCTCACCCGCTGTGAGTAAATGCAGAATTCAGGAACAGGGGACTGGTGCCAAGAACCGCCACCCACCCTCCAGTTAATTCCCTTTGAAACACAAAGCCTGAGGCACTTCAGCCTTAAACCTCGTTCTCTGCCCCTGCGTCCTTCCCAGGGAGATCTCGTCAAGGGCTGCTAGGATGTGTAACACTCCAGACGTGGAAGAAGGGGAGAGAGAGGGGTCGGTGGGCTTTGAATAAATAAAGCAGATGAGGCTTAGCAAACTGTGGAAACATGAGGAAATTGCTTCCAGCGGTTTCGAGGCTTGACTTGACTCCTAATTTAACCTTGAATATAGTTTTCAAAAATCATTAGGTCCTCAAAGCCTTCATCTCTAGCAGTGATTAGCCATGACGCACTAAGCAAGCAGTTAATACATTTATGTTTAAGGAGGCATGTAATGCATGAAAAAGCCTATTCATTCTGCATTTAGTTCCCAACAATTTACTGACGGCTTGCTCAGTCGCAGGCGGCGCGTGAAGACCTGGGAGATGCGACAGTGAACGCAAGGGCCCCGCTGTCCAGTAACAGCAGGGGATGAGGAACTGGCCCTTCCGGGATACCGGCTCCGTGCCAGAAACGGTGCGAAGATCTTACGCGTCCATTCATCTTCATGCCCACCGTGCCGTTTTTTTTTCTATTTTATCTATCAGCCCACTGAGGCTCAGAAAGTTTAGCTATTTCCCCCAAAATCGTTATCCAAAGATCTGACATTCAATCCATAGTCTGTCTAATTCCAGAATCTGTGCAGTTCTTAACACTTCCGTTCCCCAAGACCCAAGCACTCCCCTCTATACCAAGTTCTGTTTTCCGAGTCTGCCCCATCTGTGGAGAGAAACGGTGAATGTCAAGGTTGGCCGGGCTATGCTTCCATACAGCATGGGAAGAGGTATGTTTTCCTTTGAAATCATACTAAGGCAACCAAAGGGATAGGATGAGAGGTCAGAACCCCCTCAACAACAGGAACAAGGAAACAACATGCAAACAACAGCGATAGTTCTTGTCGTGTTCGCCCGGAGCAGCATACAAATGGCTGTTCATCCTCACCAAAGCCCTGCTGGGAAGATACAACATCATCCTCATCTTGCAGGTGTGAAAATTGAGGCACAGAGAAGTCAAGAAACCTATCCAGAATCACACAGCGAGCGAGTGGGGGAACTGGGATTTGACTGCAGGGTCCAAGCTATTGGAATGACAGATGGTATTTCTCACAGTGATGGGATAGAAGGACAAGGACCTGAGGTTCATCCACACAAGGAACTTAAGGGCTCAGCCCCCAGAAAGGCTCACAGCCCACCACTCTGGCAACGTAAGGGCAGTCCAGTACCTGCCCTTCTGGGGCAATGTTCTGCCGAGATAGAGTCTGGCTCTTCCACTAGGGAGGAAGGTGGGCTCTCTCTGGACATATTTTTTCTTTTATCCAGGAACACATGGTCCTGCTGGCTGCCCTTGGAGACCCGGGCACCCTGACCCCGCTTAGCTGGCGGGACAGAACAGAGACAGAGCAGAAAGCGATTCCCGGTGCTGGGTTCTCCAAACTTGCTTTCTGAATGTGTGTTACCGGTAGGACCCGGCTACCAGTGTTTGGTACCCTATTGGCTCTTGGCACCTTTCACCAGCGAGGGGGGAGTGGGCTGGGAAGAGCAAAACTTCAGAAGTACAACGTTTTCTTCATCCCTCCAGTTTCTTCTAAACTCCCCAGAGAGCTGAACCTTAACTGGGTTATTGTAGATTTGCTGAAGCCAGACTCTTGCCTACCTCACTTCCTAGCCTCTGGCCTCCAACCCTGTATGTTCTCAAAACACTGGGCCACTTCCCATACAAAATAGCTAAAACTGTATACAGGGTCACCATATTTCACATCAAACTCCGATACTTTTGAAATGGGAAGGGAGCACTGTAAATAGTGAGGCAGGAACAGGAGGCGTAAAATGGGGCTGTCCTAGGCACAGCTGCCTCTAAGATTTCCTGCTTCTATAGGACCATCTCCATGACAGGTACAGCTCTAAGTCCTACACATAGAGGGACTCATCGAATCCTCACATCAGGCCTAAGAAGGAGGAGCTATTGCCATCCACATTTTAGGGGCTACAAAGCTGAAGCTCAAGGTCACGGGGCTGGAAAGTAGACACTGTTCTTCAACTCTATGCTCTAGTTCCCATTCCCTCCATATCACCCGGCCCCCAGCAAGAGAGCAGCATCCCTCTCCCCTGACCCTGGCCCTAGGCTTGGTCTCCACTAAGAGGAAGGAGTCAAAGGAAGGAAAGGAGGAAGAAGAAAGATGGGCAGAGAGGAGGGGAGCCCTAAAGACAGACACGGCTCCCTGGGCAGCTGAGCACCACAGTGTTTCCAGCGCTGATCTCTAGCCCCTCGTTGCATACTCGTGACTCTCAGGATGGGCCTCTGGGGCTTTACGGTCACAAAGTGAATAATGACCCTTACATTCCTGCACCTGCTTGTGGGGGTGGCCCTGCCAGAGCCCAAGGTGAGGATAAAATGGGAAGATTTACACATCTCAGCTTCCGTATCTACCTAACCCATCCAGCTGTCCTCCTGTATCTCCCCAAACAATGAATCAGTGAAACCCAAGAAGCTTCCCAGTTGCCATGGAAATGGCAAGGCTGCATCTAATAGGAAGTAAGAATGGAAGAAGCGGATGCTACAGCTTCCTTAGGCAAGCCCGGAGCTAGTTCTCCAATTACCCTTTGCATCCCGAGTCAAGGATTTCTCTGGGCAATAGGCAGAGCCCTGAGGTTTTCCGTATCCTCAGACTGGTGGTGGGTTACCACATTTTCATCCCAGCTCTGTCTCAGGTTCCCTATGCAGAGCTAGTTGGTCCCCTTCCTCCAACTTGATCCCTTTTGTGGGATAGTCATTCCAAAACATGGGACGAAACTGGAATGGGAACAAGAAAGGGGGTTCCATGATGGTTATACAAAAACACTTGTTGGTTGAAGTTAACTCACATTGGGGCAGCAGCGGAGAAGGCCATGAAGGGAAAGCCCATAGTGGGGGCCTGGCCTGCTCATCTTTCCAAAGATCTCAAAAGCAGGCGTGAGGGGGCAGGGCAGACCCGCACCAGGTAAATCAAAATCATCCCACCCATGGTGGGGTGGTCTTACTTACCAGGAGGTCTCATCCCTTTTCTACCTAGATCTGTCAACATTAGAGGAACTCGAGGCTCTGAGGACAAGTTTACAAGGGGGTACAGGAAAGTCTAGGAGGAAGATGGAGAATCGCAGAGACAGAAGACACGCTGAAAAGGACAACACTGAGGTGGGAGCACAGACGGGGAGAATAGGGGAAAGTCACGGTCATGGGCATCAGCAGGTGTGCTGCTGCCCTGGGTCTCCCATTCGCTGTGTCCTAAAACAGCTTGCTCCCTTTTTCAGACCTTGCTTCCTTCATCTTTGGAGTTCTCTCCTGTCTCTGAGTTTTGATGATTTTAGGGACAGAGTGACAAAGCATAGGGAGCTGAAGAATTGTCCAGAAGTCATCAGAAATGCCCCCAGAAAAGCACAGGCTAAGGCTCTGAAAGACATTTTGCAGGGACACCTCCACCCACGGTTTTCTAAAGACTAGACAAGCCTCCTCCCTCACTGAGTGTTCATCCCTAACCCCCTTGTCCTCTATTTAAACCGTTGGCCTAACCGTCCAACTCTTTCATTAGGTGTGTGACTGGGGAGTTGGAGGTGATGAGGAAATGAGCATGTAGTCCCCAGTCTTCATTTTTGTGATGACTTCCAACTTCCTCCCACAGATAAGTACCCACACTGTCTTCCTTTGCTCTTGGTTCATTGCCTTTCCCACCTCGAATTCTGTCCCAAAGGCTTGAGGGTCAAGGCTCAGGGTCTTTGTTAGAGCCCCATCTGGAAAAGGGTCCCTGTCCCTCCACCTCCACACGATACAGGCACGTGTGGGAAACAGACACACGCAGACAGATGCATAACCCTGTGTCCTGTCCAACTTTGAGTTCAGTTTGAGCTTTGGCTTCTGTTCTGTCCCTTCATCTGTTTCTATTATAACTGCAAGAAGCAGAGGCTTCTGGCATCTAAACATGGTAAGAAACCTTTCGTTCACTCTGGTGCCACAGAAGCCAGCTGGGGGATCCAAAGCTAAGACTGTGTTTCAAGGCTCTCAATGACTCCTTCAAGGTAATTCCAGGCTGAGAAGTTGCCCCCTCTGCCCACAACGTTTTCCCTCATGTCTGAGGCTCACAGCTGACCAGAACATACCTCCTTTCTTCTGTCTGCTCCCCAGGATGCCATTGCAAAATTTTATTTGCCTACATCTTCATTTATTATTTCTCCTAAGCCTTTGACCTAGAGCATACCAAGCTGGGTATCCCCATTTCACAGAGAAGACCAAGGGGGAGAGGGGGAAGGGGACTTTCTTAGGATCACATAAATAATATATCATAGCTATAAGCATTTTCTTAAGTAGGCGCTATGCCCACCATGGAGTCCAGTGCAGGACTTGAACCCATGACCCTGAGATCAAGACCTGAGCCAAGATCCAGAGTTAGAGTCTTAACCAGTGGAGCCATCCAGGTACCCCATAGCTATAAGAATTTTTTAAAAATTTTTATTTATTTATTTGACAGAGATCACAAGTAGGCAGAGAGGCAGGCAGAGAGAGGGGGAAGCAGGCTCCTCGCTGAGCAGACAGCCCGATGCGGGGCTTGATCCCAGGACCCTGAGACCATGACCTGAGCTGAAGATAGAGGCTTTAACCCACTGAGCCACCCAGGTGCCCCATAGCTATAAGCATTTTAAATGCAAGTTTGACCCCCAAACCTATGGTGTCTAGCACTTTGTTCCAGGTTTTGGGGTCCTGTTTGATGGGTACATACAGGCAGGCAGTGGGGGTGGGAGATGGGAGTGGATCAGGAGTTAAAATATACCGGAGAAAGGAATGTTGCTTACTTTATTTTGCAATGTTTGCTTGGGTCTTCTTTCCTTTCTTGGCTGAAAGCATGCATTATTTATCCCTCACACACAGAATTTTTGTAGTCATAATAAAGGTCAGAAGAGGAGAAGAGAGTTATCTAAATCCACAGCTACATTCAAGCGCACTTAGAATGACATATCGAGTCTAATGGAATTCACTTGGGAACGAAATGAAGATGTGAGCATTGGTGGTTCTTCTTTCCTTCCTCTATTATTTTCTTCCTTCCTTGTTTTTCTATAAGATAAAAAAATTACAATCAAGTTTGTACCCCTCCTGGACCCATCCTCTTTCCTCCCTCCATTGACCCCAGTGTTATTTTCATGCATCAATCCGGGAACCCGGAGAACTATGTGACCCCAATTCTCTCTGGTAGAAGCTTTCCCATCTCTGATTTTGTCATCCCCCTTGGGTGTCTTCAATTTTCTCTTTTAAGATCCTCAAACTTATTCATTTAAATTAAAGCAATAAATACATGCTCTTTGCTGTTTGGGGGCTCAACTTTGGGGATATCAAGGCATACAAGCAGGCAAAGGGGATTGGCCATTCCAGAAAAGATAGACCCCCCTGGGGCTGGTACTTGCCAGTCTGCGATGCACTTCTGTTTGCCATGGGACGTGCCTTTATTGGCTACTGACCTTTTATCCTCCTCTGACAATCCCTGACCCGCTTTCTGGTCGTGTTCAGCCACAGCCAGCCAGCAAGCCAGCGCATCCATATGGGAGCTGGGGGACCTGCTGTTTTTACAAAAGATGCCTGAATATATGGATCATTAAGTTTTTTCCCCATTACATGAAAGAAACCAATCTGGGTCCAGAGAGGAGGGTCAGAAGGTCTCCATTCCACTCTCGTTCCGGGAGCTCCACCAAAACCCAGCCAAAAAGACAAAATATTATTTTAATTACTGAAGCAAGCCTCCCAGCAACAAATTATTCATTATATGCATCAGATGCAGTCACGATGGAGATGAGGGGGCCTGGTGGGAGCCACAGGTCCCGCCTCACCTCTGCAGGAGGATGACCCTTTACCCGGAGTAAGGGTCCTTGTACTGAAGGTAGTGCCCAAGGGAGTTCTGAGCAGAGTGGCAGTGTCTGGGGTCATCCATGAGCCCCAGGAGAATGGACAGACATTGCAGAGAATGAATTCCCACCTGCGGAAACCAGATGGACAGGCCTCAAGAACGATCATGGCAACCCACATTTCCAGATTCGTGATTAACGGATCAATGACAATATAGCGTTAAATAAAAATAAGGCCTTCTTTCCAAAATGGATGAAAAGGAAGAAGAGAGCAAAGGGAAGGAGAGGGTGATGAAGCAAGAAGTTTGGGATGCCGGATAGAGAGCAAACGTGACTGAGTGCCTTCCTTGCTCCAGGCAGGGTGCTAGGTCGTTTAAATAAGTGTATTATTTTATTTCATTCTCAAAATAGCGCAAGAGAGAGATGAAGATGGTCTCTGTCTTACACACAATTAACTTGACAGTTACAGAGGTTAGATCATTTTTTTTTAAAGATTTTTTATTTATTTGTCAGAGAGGGAGAGAGAGCAAGCACAAGCAGACAGAATGGCAGGCAGAGGCAGAGGGAGAAGCAGGCTCCCGCTGAGCAAGGAGCCCGATGTGGGACTCGATCCCAGGACGCTGGGATCATGACCTGAGCCGAAGGCAGCTGCTTAACCAACTGAGCCACCCAGGCGTCCCGAGGTTAGATCATTTTTAACGGTCAAACAACTACAATATACATTTTAACTCAGGCGCTCTCATGCGGAAGCCCCTCCCCTCTCCATATCTTCGGCATCAGAATCACCTTCATCTCCATCATCACCGACGTACACTGGGCATCTGGATAAGCCACCGCTGTGACTGTGCCCGTGGCGCATGTAATTCTCAAAACTCCATTTCGAAGTCAAGCAAATTAGGTCTTGGAAAAAGGTCGCATTCTCCAGACCACACAGCTGGTAGGTGGCAGCGTCCACACCCGTTTGACTCCTTACTTTTTACCTTACTTCTTACGGTGCCGATCGACGGCCTCCCGCCACATCCGGGCGTACACAGTGACCCCATTTACTGCTTAATACATCACCCTTCCTCTCGTGGACTTGGCCTCCTCATCTACCAAATGAGCAGTTGGTGCTAAACGATTTAAGACTCCTTGCCAATCTGATCTGACCAACGAATCTAATTTCAGAGTAGCTTTGGGGAGGGAATGTTTTACTTTGGGTTTGTATTTCTGAAATAACCAGTCTTCTCTCTTTCCAGGAGAGCAGCAGTAATTAACAAAAGAGCCTAGGACTCCTGTAAAATGAAGTCACATGGCAAAATGTGGTTATTCGAAGAAAATAAAAGAACCTCACTGGCTTTTTGCCATGCCTTTCCCACAGCTGTCGATCCCAGGTACGTCTTAGCATACTTCCAGAAGAACTGATCTGTTCTACCCTATCATCCCAATGGACAGCTTGGAGCTTAGTACGGGCATATCCCATAACCTGTACTGGGACATCCAGATGCCATCTGCCCACCTGCATGCACCTGATCAATCACCAAGTCATAGATTCGCCTCTAGAATAAGAAGCCGTTCATCTTCGAACCGTGCCCTGCATGTCCAGCTTCGCCGAGCTCTCATTGCAACCTGTTCTGCCCCAACCATTCCAGACCACTCATGCTTCTTTGACATGGGATGAATTTTCATGCTTTCATATCTTTTTGTCCTCTTGCCCAGAATGCTCCCCATCTTCTCCTGGACTCCCAGACTCTAGTGCCTGGAGAACTCCTCTTCATGCTTCAAGACCCTGTTCTATGTGGTCAACTTCACTAAGATAGATCAACTTCTACTTTCTTAGCTAGAGCTCATCACTCCTTCACTCTAAAGCTCTAGCACTAAAAAGACCTTTTAGGTAGCTGGTTTTGTGTTCACTGCCTTTACTGGACTGAACTATCTCTAAGGAAAAAGGAGATGCCCAAACACTGAACAGATGGCACAACATATCCTGTGTGTCAGTATCCATTTAAGATCCGTCTACACTAGCTGCCTGTGATAGGTGAATTAATAAATACTTTAATGATTCAGCCAAATGAATTAAACCAAGGAGCATCTGTCCTGGAATATTTGAGAAAAGCATTTGATAAGGTCATTTTGCAAGAGTCTATGAGGTCTAGTCAAGAAACACACATTAAATGCTATTTGGCTCTATGCATTGCCATAAAATTATGCAGAAAACAAAAGAATTATGTGACCAGGACCTTTTCCAAAAGTTGCTAATAGTCTGGTGGGGAGATCAATATTCACAGCAATGAAATAATCAAAAAAGAATTCAATATACCACAAATTAAATTATGGGATTAATAAAATCCAAATCAAGACTCCAAAGGGATTTTCCAAAGGGATTTGGGGGATCAAAAGCAGACAAGAGCCATCTCAGACAAAATCCTAGCAGGTTTATGTGTGGTAATTGATAATCTGATTCTAAAATTTACATGATAATGGAAAGGACCTAGTGCTTTCTCTAAGACAATTTTGAAGAAGAACGAAGCTAGAAGGCTTGTATTACCAGATAGTAAGACCTCTTTTGAAGTTTTAGTAATTAAAACATTATTGTATTTATACAAGAATAAACTGGTGTGGAACAAAACAGACCACAGTCCTACACATCCACGGCTGCCTGATTTATGACAGGCAAAAATCATGTTGCCTGTCCCTTTTGTGTCTGTCTTCCTCCATTTGACTTTATATTGGTAACATTCATCCGTATTGTTGAATCCAGCATGAAATTGTCTGTGCTCATTGCTGTGTAGTGTTCTCAGATGCAGTGTGCATCTCCAGTGTGGTGGAGAAATGACAGTCATTTTAATAAACGGTTCAGGCCAATGGAATATTTATGTGGAAAAATATATTTTGTCCCCCTTACCACATATCACACACAAAAATCAGCTTCAGATGGATTCCATATCTAAATGTGAAGGCTGAAACCATTAAGATTGTATAAGAAAACCTGTTTGTGGGGCGCCTGGGTGGCTCAGTGGGTTAAAGCCTCTGCCTTCAGCTCAGGTCATGATCTCAGGGTCCTGGGATTGAGCCCCACATCAGACTCTCTGCTCAGCGGGGAGCCTGCTCTCCCCTCCCCCCACCTGCCTCTCTGCCTACTTGTGATCTCTGTCTGTCAAGTAAATAAATAAAATCTTTTAAAAAAAGAAGAAGAAAAGAAAGAAAACCTGTTTGTGACATTGGAGAAGGCAAGGATTTCTTAAAACATGTCACAAAAAGTACTAACCAGCACAGAGAAAGTGATGTCATAGATGACATTAAAATTTCAGTGACATCATCAAAGGATACAATTAAAAGAGTAAAAAGGCAACCTGGAAAGTAAGAAGTGACATCTACAATATACATACATCACAATGAACACAAATCCCAAATATATGGAGATCTCCTACAAATCCGTTAAAAAAAAAAAAGCAACCCAACGAAAAGAAGGTAGAAGATGAGAAGACACAGCTAGCCAGAAAGGACATACAAATGACCAATAAAACTGTAAAATGTGTTCAACCTCATGAGTCATCATGGAAATGGAAATGCATACTTCAATACCTCTCACACCAGAACGGCTAAATAAGTAAGATGGAAAATCCTAAGTGTGGACAAGAGTGTGGGTGGGTAACTGGAACTCATTTACACTGTTGGCAGGATTGTAAGTTACTATAGCCATTCTGGGAATTCTGGGAAACTAGTCTGCAGTATCTACAAAAACCAAACATAAACTTAGTCTAGGACCCAGTAATTCCACCTCCAGGAGTAGACAGAACAGAACTGCACACATATGTATGTGCACTGATGACTTGTATGCCTGTGTTGACATATGGTACTAAAACATTCATAGCAGCATTATTTGTAATAGACCCAACCTTGAAAATTACTGAAATACTTATCGACAGGAGAATGAATAAATAAGTCATAGTACAATCACATAAAGGAAGATTATATAGCAATGGGCATGCACAATTTAAAACTATTTTCAACAATGTGGATGAACTTCCCAAATGTAAAGTTGAAGAGGAGAGACATAAAAGGTGCAGACGATATGATTCTTATCATATAAAGCTCAAAACCAATTTTTTAGAGATTTTATTTATTTATTCAAGAGAGAATGAGAGAGAGAAAGAGAGAGAACACGAGAGCAGGGAGTGGGAGGCAGAGGGAGAAGCAGGCTCCCCACTGAGCAGGGAGCCTAATGCAGGGCTCGATCCCAGGACCCCGGGATCATGACCTGAGCTGAAGGCAGATGCTTAACCAACTGAGCCACCCAGGGGCCCCTCAAAACTAATTTTGATCAAAGTCAACATAGTCACTCTTAGAGTGGATAGTGACTGGAAGAGAACTCAAGGTTGGGTAGCATTTCTAGGATGCTGCTAATATTCTGTTTCTTGATCTCCTCCCTGCTGATGGGGCAAATGTCATTTTGTAAAAATATACCAGGCCATTCACTTAGGTGACATGTGCACCTATCATTCATGCATTGCACTTCAATAAAAAAGTAAAAACATATTAAAAACATTCATAAGAGAAAGAGTGATGAAAGGAAATCAAGGAAAACAGATATTGAAACATATTATAAGGCTACAATAATGCAATATGATATGATACAATAATGGCATTAGCAGAAGACTAAGAAAAAGATCAATGAAACACAATAGAAAGCCAAGAAAATGCTTGGTACATAAAGGAATTAATTATAGAATTAAGAAGTATTTTGGATCAGTGAGGGAAAAGAGAAGTATTCAACAATAATGTTGGAACAATTTATTGACTAGTTTGGAGGGAAAAAACTAAATGCCATCCTTAAACCACCACTAAAATTAAGTACAGATACATTCATCATATGTACCTATATTGTGTATCTTTAAATTTTTATTTGATTATATAAAAATATTTATATAACCATGAAATCATAAAGCAGATGAGGCTATTTGGTAATCCTGGCAGTGAGAGATGAGGGAGATCTTTCTAAAAATAAAAAGAAATGAAAAACTAGAGACAAGGCATTATGAATATAATGTAAATTATCAAGTTATAAAATGTAAAGTAAAAATTGGAAAGTGAGATTGCCTATATGGGCAAACGACTGATGCCCTTTATATATAAAGAGATCTTTCTAAACAATAATAATAATACAAATATGTTCCAATAGAAATATGTACAAAGTATAAAAGTATATATTCTACAAAGTGAGAGACAAAAATGTCTAAGAAATTCATAGACTTCTTTTATCTCAGCAGTCACTTAAGAACACTAATTAAGATAATAATGAGATACCGTTTTTCATATACCAACTGCTCTTTTTTATGCACCAAAAATGGTGAGGAGATGAAAAGACAGGATTCTAAATTAGGACTTCCTGCCTGCAAGCTAATCTGACAATATAGGAAGAGTCATAAATTACCTATACTGGTTGACCAGAAAGTTTCACTTGTAGAACTTAATCCTAAGGAAATAATCAGAGATACAGCCAAAGAGTTACATAAAAGGAAATTCATTGCAGTTCTGTTTATGATTTTATGATCATAACAACACTCGACACCAACTAAGTGTGTATGAAGAAGAGGCTGGTTGAATAATCATGGGGTGGAAAAATACGTAGCCCATTAAATTTTGAGAAAAACAAACAATACCAAAGCCCTTTTGGGTCTAGGAGGGGCTTTCAAAACTACCCCCTCCCTCAGACCTTTGGGAATGCTTGATCACACTTTCCTTTACCAAAAAGGGCATCTATTCCAGAAGCTTTTCTAGATTTGAAAATCAGCCCACATGAAACTTCTAAAGCTGGGGGCACCTGTTTTTTGTTTTTTTTTTTTAAGATTTTTATTTATTTATTTGACAGAGAGAGATCACAAGTAGGCAGAGAGACAGGCCGAGAGAGAGAGAGAGAGAGAGAGAGAGAGAGAGAGGAGGAAACAGGCTCCCTGTGGAGCAGGGAGCCCAATGTGGGGCTCGATCCCAGGACCCTGGGATCATGACCTGAGCTGAAGGCAGAGGCTTTAACCCACTGAGCCACCCAGGCGTCCCAAGTGGGGGCACTCATATGGATACACACAGTGGTTCGATTTGCAATGTTTATGTGGATATTCATTGTGTTAAAATCACACTTTTAAAAATGAAAACCCAATTCTCCTTAATCTTTAAATTTAACTTGGAAGCTTTTCTGTGTCTATTAATAACCTAACGACATAACACAAAGAGTAAACGGTTAAGAATCATATTTTTAAAGACCAAGAAACGACGTGGGAGATGGGCTGTGTAAAGGAACAAAGATGGGGCATAATATATGGACAGTACATCTTGATACACACACACTCCAAAATGTCATGTAGGGAGATGAATGGATGACTTTCTATTTTTTTATTTTTTATTTTTTTAAATTGCTTGAATCTTGAAAATTGTGTGGGTGTTTCTTTTATAATTGTAAAACAAGCTCTTTTCATTTTGAAAAGAAATTAAGCGGAAATTAGAATGATGTTACCCTATTCCCCCTCCCCTTTTTTTAAAGATTTTATTTATTTATTTGACAGACAGAGATCACAAGTAGGCAGAGAGGCAGGCAGGCAGAGAGAGAGAGGAAGCAGGCTCCCTGCTGTGCAGAGAGCCCTGTTGCAGGGCTCAATCCCAGGACCCTGGGATCATGACCGGAACTGAAGGCAGGGTCTTTAAACCCACTGAGCCACCCAGGCGCCCCCCTGATTTCCCTTTTTAAAATTGTTTTTGGTGATGGAATTGCTTTAAATGAAATCTTACATGGGAAATGAATGTTTGAAAAAATAAAAAAGTGGCTCTGTTGAGTAAGAGTGGCAGCTGCCAGCCTCACCTGCCTGCGCTCCATTCTGCCCTCCACCTGACCTTTCTCTTCCCCCCTCACCTGCCCGGGCCAGCACCCAGTACCTGATACACTTCCAAAGAACCCCAAGGCATCATGGGACTGAATTTAAAAATTCTTCTATTAAATGACCATTCATTGGTATAGTAAGCCTTTCATGGAATACTCATATGGATTCAAAGTAAATTATCAAAGAATTTTTAGGATAAGATCCATTTTTTTAATCTCCCTGCATTTTACAGAATTAGGTATACATCTGAATAAACACACAGGCACTGAATAGTGGAAAGAAATATGCCAGAGTGTAATAAAATCTTGTTATATCTGAACATAGAACCAAGGCTGCCTCTTATTTTTATATTTTTCCTCACCTCTATTTTCTAATTTTCCTACAATGAGCATGTATTGCTTTTATAATAAGCAAAAAAAAAATGTCCTTTTTTTTCCAAGGTGAGCAGGAGTTGAGAGAATGATTTATTTTAGATGCAGTCTATTTTTCTGCCAGTAAGAGATCCAGGTGATATTTGAGAATTATGGCTTGAGGTCTAATTGATTTTTTAAAAAAATGCAGCATTACTTTATTCGGGCATATTTTATATACAATAAAATCGTCAAATCCTAAGCATACGGCTGGATGAATGTTGGCACGTATATATTCCTGTGAATGTATTACTTGTTGTTGGTGTCATTCCTCTCTTCAACTTTCACATCTAATTCCAGAGGCTGCCTAATTTTTTTTTAATTGAGGTATAACTAACAATAAACTGTCCATATTTAAAATATGTAATTTGGTCAATTTTAATGTGGGAAGGAAAGTCAGGTGATCCTGGGTTTCAATTCTGGATCTGGATCTTTCCAGTAAATTAGATACATTATTTAGTCTCTCTGTCCCTACTTTTCTTACCTGGGACTCATATTTTCATCATTTCACAGGGTTCTTCAGAGGATTAAATAAGTCATGTAGAGAACCATGCGGTAAAACCTCCAGCATATATTAGGTATCCAAGAACTAATGGCTGTTTTGAGTCTTGTCTTTTTCCAGATAGGAAGCCTGAGACCCAGGAAGGACAGAAATGTGCTTAAGGTTACACTGCTGGGCAGAGAATACAACTCCTTGCCATGACCAGAGTCTTCTGTTGGAAACCTTTCAAGAGGTCTTCTCCCCAGGGCTTCCCCAAACGGTGTGAGGAGGGCCCTCTAGTGGCCATGAGGTGGAGAACCAGAGCCTCTCCAACCCTCTGGCTTCAGTGTTGATGACCAAAGCACCATGTTGCCTCTGGCAAATCCCCCAACCGGCAAGCCTCAGTCTCCTCACCTGTGAGAGGGAGAAATGGGGTCAATAATGACAACATTTAGAGACTCTCATGCATCACATGAGTTAAAAGCTAAAATCAATTTTTAACGCTCTGCAAAAGTGACCCAATGGGTCAACATTAAGCTCTTTGAGAGAAAAGAGCGTCGGAATTTTACAGCAGAAAGGACCTTGAGAATCATCATGTGCTAGGTTTCCAGTCTCCCAGTGATGTGATAATCATCACGTTAATGAAGAAACTATTTCTCATGTGTCAAGGCCCACTAGGTGCCCTACTAGGCAGTTGTCCAGATACTTCTCCCTGGATTCTTCCCCATAACTAAACTAGATAGATAGTACCAACTCCACTTCACAGAAGAGGAAATAAAATCCAAGAGAGTTTAATTGTCCAAAGTCACATGACTGAGAATCTTCTAGAGCAAGGTGCTTGCTTCTGTAACAGGATTCCTCAGAGTTTTCAGAAAATAAAGGAAGAAGCAACACTTCCTAGCTCATTTCATGAGTCCAGTAAGACCTTGATTCTAAAGCCAGTTAGGAACACTATAAAAAAATGTGAAAATTATAGACCAATATCATCCATGAACATAGGCAAAATTTCTCAAAAAAATAATATATAGAAATAATACATCACAACTGTGTGAGGTTTCTTCTAGCAGTACAAGGGGTTTTCAACATTTAAAAATAAATGAATTCCCCACATTAAAAAAAAAAAGGAAAAATCATGTGATGATCACCTCAAAATATACAGAAAAATCCCTTGTTGAATTCAATACCAATTCATGATTTTTTTTAAAAGTCACTGTAAACTCAAAATAAGATAGAACATCCTCAGTCTGATAAAGGGAAAAAATAACAAAAAATATATAAATAACAAAATCTGTAATAGTACTAAATTAAATACTTTCCTTTGAAGAGTGAGACCAAAACAAGGATCTGCTCTACTTATAAATATTGCATTGGCTATTATAGCCTATAATAATAAGGCAAGATAAATAAATAAAAGACATACATACAGATCAGAAAGAAAGAAAGCAAGCTGTCTTATTCCCACATATCGTGATTTTTAATCTTAAGGAATCTATAAAGACAGCATTAGAATTACTATGTGAATTTACTGAAGATTTAGGATACCCAGTATAATCAATATACCAAAAAATGTAATTCTATACACTACTGACAAACAAATGGAAAGTGGAATTAAAGAAATATCATTTATAATAGCATCTAAATGCTTGAAATATGTAGGGATAAAGTTTACAAAAAATATGCTAGACATCTACATTGAAAACTACAAGAGAATATAAAGAGAAATTAAAAAGAGCCTAAATATTAGTGGAAAGCCATACCGTGTTTGTGGAATAGAAGCTTGAACACCACTTCTGTCCAAATGTATCTAAGAAATTCAATGACGTACAACCAAAATTACAGTTGACTTTGTTATAGAAATTGACAATCTAGTAACTTATTTAAAATGCAAAAGACCTATAATAATCAAAACAATTATGACAGAAGATCAAAGTTAATCAGTACCTGATTGCAGAATTTACTATAAAACTACAGAAATCAACACATGCCATTGGCATAGTCAAGTATATCAAGGAAATACAACAGAGAGTCAGAAATAGACCCACCGTGTACGGTCAACAGCTTTAGCGAAGATAATTCAGTGGAGAAAGTTTAGGTGAGTCAACGGAGAAAGGTAAGCTTTTCAACAAACGGTACTGGCTTTATGGGTATCCAGAAGCCTTGACTCCCACCTTACACCGTACAATAAAAATTAATTCAAGATGGAGCATTAAATAAAAAATAAATGATGAGGGGCTCCTGGGTGGCTCAGTGGGTTAAAGCCTCTGCCTTCAGCTTAGGTCATGATCCCAGCGTCCTGGGATCTAGCCCCGCATCTGGCTCTCTGCTCAGCAGGAAGCCTGCTTCCTCCTCTCTCTCTGCCTGCCTCTCTGCCTACTTGTGATCTCTGTCAAATAAATAAATAAAATCTTTTAAAAAAATAAATGATGGTTATAGAGTCTTAAAGAGAAAACATAGGAGACAATCTTTCCAACGCTGTTGCTGTTGGAAAGAAAACCATAGGGTCAACATGCACTCACTCATGCTAGCCCACATCAGCACACTGAGGCTTAACGTCTAACTTAATTACAATCCCAAAGTCCCCCAGAAATGCAGTGTTAACTGCTCGGTCAGGAATCTTCTCTTGAGCACCAATAAGGTAGTGAATCACGTGGCATTCTTCATACCCCCAGGGAAGATGAGGTCACCCATATAATAAAACCCTTTTGTCCCCAGAGGGTGACCTCACCTAAAATAATCCTTTTTTCTGTTTATGACTTCTTTTCCTGACTTTAAAAACCTTTCTCTTTCTGTAACCTTTCAGAGCTCCTTGCTACTTGTTAGATGCTGTCCAATTCATGAATCATTTAATAAACCCAATCAGATCTTCAAATTTACTCTGTTGAATTTTGTTTTTTAACAGTGCAAAGACTGACTGAAGAGGACAGAAAAATCACTAACCACCCCTGGAAGGAAGGAAAGAAGCAAGCAAGCAAAAGAAAGAAGGAAGGAATGAAGAAAAAACTGCTAAAGGGAACTTCAAACTGAAAACTTCTGCTCTTTAGAAAATACCACTAAGAATCTGAAAAGCAATGCCACATAATCTGACAAATGACTTCAAGTCAACAATAAAAATAGGCAAACAACTCGAATAGTCACTGCTCAAAAACATCTGCAAATGTCCAGTAAGCACTTGGAAAGATGTTCAACATCATTAACCATTAAAGAATTGCACATTCAACCCAAAATGTGATAAAACATCACACACATTAAAATGGCTAAAAGTAAAAGAGAGGAAGGAAGGAAGGAAGGAAGGAAGAGGAAAGAAAAAAGAAAAACTTTTAATCACTGGTGCTTATTAGAAAACTGAAATTCTCATACTGGGTATGAGTATACTCAATAAAATTGAGTAACTGTTTTGAAAAGTCATTTGTCGTTTTTTATAAACTTGCGTCTACCCTGATGACCCATCAGTTTCACTCTAGAAACTTGCCCAAGACAAATAAAAACATTCGTCCACACAAAGACTTGTTCACAAATGTTCCTGCAATCTTATGCAACATGGCAAGTATGAAATTGCAAACAGCCCAAATGCCTATCAATAAGAGTGGATATGCTGTTATATTTCTACATTTGAGTGCCATTTAACGGTAAAAAGAAACAAACTTGATACATAGAAAAGCACGGATGAATATCAAAACACTTTTGTTGTCAGTGAGAACGCTGACACAAAAGAATACATATTACTGAACTCTATTTACAGAAAGTTCTAGACGAGACAAAACTGAGCTCTGGTAAGAGAAACCAGATCAGAGATTGCCCGGGGTGGAAGAAACCAGTCCAAAATAGTCATTTGCCCCCTACAGAGCAAACCCCAGGTTTAATTGCAATTTTAACCCATCCCAGGAACGTGACCCTTTAACCGTCACTCTGAAATTCCCTGGTCTGCTTTTAGTGAACTAATCTGCATAAAAATCTAGTGAAGTCATCTGCATAAAAACCTCCATTAAAGGGCTACATAATCTACACATCTACATAATGTACGCAGAATCTACATAATATCTACATAAAAACTCTAATAATCCACATTAAACAAAACCTTGCCTTTCCCTTCTCCCTGTAAGACCTGTAACAATTCTTTCTTTTCTCTTGCTAAAAGATGCTTGACCCGCCCTCCTCCCCATAAAAGCCTTTCCTTTTGTACAACTAGGAGCATCTCTCGACTTGCTACATGGGCTGCTGCTTTTAATAAAGCCAATTCAGATCTACTCACACTACAAAAAGCCACAAGGAAACTTTCTAGGGGTAAGGCTCATGTTCTGTACTTCGATGGGGGCGGTGGTTCCATCGGTATACACATTTGTCCGAATTCAAGACGTACATTTAAATCGCATCCATTTTATGGTATACCAATAAATTTGATTCAAAAAATGGTTTCCCAGGTATTTCTTATGGGGATTGAAGATGAGCACCATGTATCTCTGCCAGATTGCTTCCGTCCCCTTTATCTTTTCATGGCAGCTCATAGGACACCTGGCACAGGATGAGTGCCCCAAGCAGATACAGACCGAAAGGTGGGGTCCTCGAGACCTATCGTTGGAGGAATGAGGGGAGGAGGGGGTCGCAAGCACGCGGGAGCAGAAGCAGAAGAGAACCTCTCTGTTACCAACATCTTCCACCACCAGGTGGCACCAGAGAGCGCGAGAGATTCCATTCTTAATTAACCCAGCAGATGGCAGCAGCCCCCCATCAGCCTCTAAAGACACCAAATTGAATTTTCAGGATCTTTTTATGGCTGGTGTCCTCGGGATCTCTGTCCTCCCACGGCCGCTGTCTCTGACAGGCAGAAAAGGCAGACGTACCGGGGAGAGGATAGGTACACACCGGTGAGCCCGACCTACCCCAGGCTCTGTTCTCCATGCTCGGTAGGCAGGATCTCCTACCCGCTTCAACCCCCTGCATGGTGGCCTCCAGTTTCTTGATCCCGCAGACAGGCAAACAGATCCCAGAAAGAGACACGATGTTCCTCCACACCGAGCTAGATGTGGAGGACATAGGGCTCGAGCCTGACTTTCCTCTCCAGCAAACACCGTCCACACCTGTAGGCCAGAAAGCTGGAGGCAGCCTCCAACAGGTGACCCTTTTACGTGCTCATTAAAGCAACGTCCCACTCATTCATTGAATCAGCGCAACCAGGAGGCTGTTTCTTTTCCCCCTTCAAAGGCAGGTGGTGAACCTGGGGCACTGAGAGAGATGAGGTTGCAAAGGCGACACCCTTAGTAAAAGTGGGGTCTGGCGTTGGAACCTCAGACCTTTACCCAGGGGACTATTCACTACGTGGCTGTTTTACCAAGCCCTGTGTCACTACGTGGCTGTTTTACCAAGCCCCGTGGGGGACACAGAGGAGGGTCCTGGCAGCAGAGGGAGTGTCAGTCCTGTTCCTTCCAAACACCCAGGGGAGGCTAAGCATAGCTTTTTCCTCCACCATGTTGCATTGGGTCTCCCGCGGCATGCAGGGACTCACTGCTGTCTCTGCCTGGGTCCCCAGCTTTTAGGAGTCTCCTAAGACCCAGGGCTGTCCCTCTGTCTAGCCAGCAAGCCTTTGCTGAGTACCTACTGAGGGCCACACATAAACGATGGCAACAGGGCCTCTCTGCCAAGAGCTCTTGGGTTGGGGGGTAAGATCATTTGCAAGTACAGGAAAAAATAAAACCACAGAGACAGAATTCAGTGGGTGACTAATCAGCATGTGGGTAGCAGAGAATTTTGGCTTAGTCAGGGAGGACTTCGTGGGGGAGGGGCGCGTTCTTGCCCTTGACCTTCCAGAGTGCCGAGGGTTTAAGGAGATGGAGGAAGAGCAGCATAGAGTCTTGGCACGAGTTAGGCGATTTGAAGAGAATGGAGAGGCTGGCTAGACCTGATGGAGGGTCCCATGGGGAAAGGCTGGAAATAAGTCTGGGCCAGTGAGTTTGGGAGCAGATCCTGGAGGCTCCTAAGGGCCCAGAAGAGGGCCTTTCCCTGTATTTGATAAAATGATGTTTATGATGGCTCAGAGCCAGTCTAGGCACGGAGGAGGGCATAGCAAGATAAAGTCAGCTCCTGGAAAGGTGCGCGTGGGCCCACAGAGCAGAACAGAAGGGGACTGAAGAGCCTGCAGTCAGGGGAGAGAGGGAGCCTGGTCGTGTCGCATATGGGGCAGGCATCATAGATCCAGACATCTAACCCCCACAGGAGCCTGGAAGATCTGTGCCACGACCTCTGTTTCATAGATGACCAGAACAAGACCCTTGTGTTTAAGGAAGCTTCCCAAGGTTACCCTCTCTAAACCCAACAGAGCCAGGCTTCCAGCTCCTACAGACTGACACCAAAGTGTGTGTTTGGTGCCATATTGTCTTGTCTGCCATTGTCACGATGCCATATTGTCTTCACGTCGCTAACACAGCACGGGGCAGGCTGGCCCAGTTGAAGAGATCGCTCCCCTGGGCTGGGATACCTAGCAGGGTTGCGGGGACAGGGCTGATGAAAGGATTAGCACTGGGCCCACCAAGATGCCCGGAGGGCTCAAGGTCTTCAGTGTCTCCAAATCAACCGTTGAGGATACAAATCCAGAATTTTAGACATGTGGACATGCCTGGTTTATGAATATAGAGGCTGTAGCAGAAACAAGTCATCGGTGGGGCATGCTGTCCTTTGAGGCTCATGGGTGGCCCCCAGGAGACAGAAGCTTTTGGAGAAAGGCACAAACACTGCCGGTGCTGAACGTCTGTATTACCCATTCCCGGAAAAGGAGGAGAGGACTCCCTCCTGCCCCACCTGGGGTCCAGGTGCACCGGAAGTCCCAGGGGTAGGGTGGGGAGGAAGCACCAGAAATTCTCCCTCCAGCTCTTTGGCTACGGCTGGAGATGCGGACTGCAGATTATCATCTGTTCCGGCCAAGACCCAGAGCTATTTCTGCACAAGCAAGCAGAGTCCTGTCTGGAGTGACAAGGGCCGTGGCCTACAGCTGGCAGGCGGCAATCATCCCGTGGGCTTTGCCAGTGTAGTTACGCATGTTGGAACCATGGCGGGAAAAGATGGGAGCGTGTACGGGGAAGAGGAATGGCGGTCCTGGGTCCCCACGGGAGGAGACTGGAACAAAGCCAGTGGCAAAGAAACATTTGTAGCTCATGGGAATTGGGGGGACACGGACACACACACACACACACACACACACACACACACACACCCTGTTTTGTTCTCCAGCTTTCAGAGTTCCAGAAGGCCTCTGAGATTTCAGAAGAATCCAGCCCCTATCAGGGCTGTGGTCACCAGTCCCATGAGGTCACCTTGTCTTGACTTCCCGCCATCACTCTAGACCCCATCCTGCCCACAGAGGACAGAAGCGTCACCACCTCCCAGGGTTAGGATCCCCAAGATGTGACTTTCTCCATGTGGTTTTTTTAATGTTTCAGGCTGAAGGGCTCCTCTGAGCTTTCCCTCCACCCCCTCCAGCCCCTTCTCCCACCTGGCACTCCACAGCTCCCTCCAGGGCGCTCTGTCATAGGCCTGGTGCAGATGTCCCCAGAGGCCCCATGCAAGAGAAAAGGACAGACTTAGACCCCACCTGCCCCCACAGCATGGGCTTCTCCTCTGAACTGCGTCCCTCCCTCCACCTCTGCTTTGCTCGTCTCCTTGGGTCCCCCCCATCCTTACACCCACAGACGGAAACTGAAATGCCTCTCTGGGAAAAGTCGCTTCCAGAATGCAAGTTCTCATTCCACATTCTTACATCAAGAAATGAGCCCTTCGTTTCCAGCCCTTCCCTTCCTGACGAAGCCTGGATATCTGGGACACTGAGCAGCGGGGGTCTGAGAGCGTTTTCCCAGTGGAGTGACAGCCTTCCTTCCTCGACCATCAGCTCGAGGATGCTGGGGGCTTTCTGTACCGTGTTTTTGTTTTTGTTTTTGTTTTTCTTTCTTTTGGGTCACTACACACACATCTTCAAAGACACAGACCTCACTACTTTTCTAGTGTTGTTTGGCCTCTGATCACACCTCCCGTACCTCTTCCACCTCACACCTCTGGGTCCAGTCTCTCCAGACATGCTTGCTGAGGGGTGGACCATATCCACAGGACCCGGGAGTGAGTTCCAGTTCTGATGATCTGAGACCTGCCTGTAAGTCATGAAAGTGAGTCTGAGGCCAAAGAGATATCAGGCTTTCAGGAAATGGAGATTATGAACTTGACTTCTTGGTCCAAAAAGCTGATGTCACCTGGCAGAGATTCTCAGAGGCAAGCAGTCCAGATTAACCTCTTAGAGAATACGGAGGGAGAAGGAAGGAAGGAAGGCAAGGAAGAAAGAAAGAAAGAAAGGAAGGAAGGAAGGAAGAAAGGAAGGGGAGAAAGGGAAAGAGAAAGAGAGGGAGGGAAGGAGTAATATTCAGGGATCTACCACACATTATCTCATGGCTTTTTTTTTTTAAATCGAGAATTAATCTGTACCATAAATATTCCCGTTCATTCAGTGGTTTTAGCATATTCACAAAGTTGTGCAACTGTCACCACCATTTAACTCCAGAGTATTTTCATCCCCCACAAAATAATTCCATACCCATTAGCAGCCACCGTCCCTCTCCCCACCCCAGGAAGCCACAAATCTACTTTCTGTCTGTACCGACTTACCTCCTCTGGACATCTCACATGGATTAGGGGGTATCTTGTAACAGGTGTCTTTCACCTAGTGGAATGTTTTTCCAGATTAATCTGTGTTGTAATATATGTCCTTTTTGTGGCCGAGTGAGGTCCCATTGTATGGATGTCCCACATTTTTGCTGATCCTTTAGCAGTTGATGAACATTTGGGTTGTTTCTACTGCTGGGCTATTTGGAATTACATGGCTGGGAACATTCATGTACAGGTTTTTGTATGGACATATGTTCTCAGTTTCCTTTGGGAGCCCCCCAGAGCAGAATGGCAGGGGAATATGGCAACTCTGTCTTTGACATTTTGGGAAGCTGACGAACTCCTTTCTATAGTGGTTGCACCATTTTACGTTCCCACCAGCATGTACGAGGGTTCCAATTTTTCTGTGATCTCACCAACACTTGGAATTACCCATCTTTTTTATTTTTGCCATCCTTGTGTGTATGGAATGGTGTATCCCTATGCTTATGATATGCATTTCTCTAATGACTAATGGTGTTGAGCCTCTTTTTATGGGTTTGTTGGACATTTGTATCTTTTCTTTTTGTATCTTCTTTGAAGATCATGTTTTGCTAAACCGTCCTGCCAAACTCAGGCTTTAGAGAGTTTAATCCCTTTACATTTACATTTAATGTGACAACTAATCAAATAAAATTTAAATCTGCCATTTTTGTCATTTGTTTTTCTTTTTTTTTTCCTCGATTGCTCTATACTTCTTTTGTGTTAGATATTTTCTAATGCATTATTCAAATTCTCCTGTTTTCTTTTTTTTTTAAGATTTATTTATTTATTTGAGAGAGAGAGTGAGAGAGAGCATGAGAGGGAAGACGGTCAGAGGGAGAAGCCGACTCCTTGTGGAACTGGGAACCTGATGCAGGACTCGATACTGGGACTTTGGGATCATGACCTGAGCCAAAGGCAGTTGCTTAACCAACTGAGCAACCTAGGCACCCTCTCTTGTTTTCTTTAACTACTCTTTTTTTTTTTTAAGATTTTATTTATTTATTTGACAGACAGAAATCACAAGTAGGCAGAGAGGCAGGCAGAGAGAGAGGGGGAAGCAGGCTCCCTGCCAAGCAGAGAGCCCGATGCAGGACTTGATCCCAGGACCCGGGATCACGACCTGAGCCAAAGGCAGAGGCTTTAACCCACTGAGACACCCAGGCGCCCCTTAACTACTCTTTTTAAAATTTATTTTCTTACTGCATGTTTGGGAATTACAATTAACATCTTAATTTATAATAATCTAGTTTGTATTACTATCAACCAAATTTCAGTGGTATATTAAAAATGTTGTTTCAAGGAGTGCCTGGGTGGCTCAGACAGTAGAGCATCTACCTTCAGCTCAGGTCATGATCCCTGGGTCCTGGGATCAAGCCCTGAGTTGGGCTCCCCGCTGAGCGGGAAGCCTGGTTCTCCCTCTCCCTCTGCCTGCCACTCAGCTGCTTATGCTGTCTTTCTCTCTGTCTGTGTCAAATAAATAAATAAAATATATTTTAAAAATGTTGTTTCCATATAACTTCATTCCTTAACCCCTGTGGGTTTTTTTTTTTATTTTTTTGCTATTATTGTCACACAAAGCACATCTTTATACATTGTATTTATATCAACACGTACTTAGTGTTATTGCTTTATATAGCTGTCTCTTGCATCAGATAAGAGAAAAATATAAATAAAAATACAAACACAAATAAAAATGCAATAAAAGAAAAATGTAACCAAAAATATATTCCCAATTGTCTTTTATATTAACTTATATATTGCTTTTACTGATACTCTTTATTTCTTTTCTTTTTTTAAAAGATTTTATTTATTTATTTGACAGATTGCAAGTAGGCAGAGAGGCAGGCAGAGAGACAGGAGGAAGCATCTCCCTGCTGAGCAGAGAGCCCGATATGGGGCTCGATCCCAGGACCCTGAGATCATGACCGGAGATGAAGGCAGAGGCTTAACCCACTGAGCCACCCAGGCACCCCTGATTCTCTTTATTTCTTTATGTGAATTCTAATGTTTGCCTAGTCTATTTTATTTCAGCCTGAAGGGACTCACTTTAGTACTTTTTTTAAAAAGATTTTATTTATTTGAGAGAGAGCACAAACAGGGAGAGGGGCAGAGGGAGAGGAAGAAGCAGTCTTCCCACTGAGGAAAGAGCCAGATGCAGGACTTGATCCCAGGACCCTGGGATCATGACCTGAGCTGAAGGCAGACGCTTAACCAACTGAGCCACCCCGGGGCCCCTCACTTTAGTATTTCCTGTAGAACTGATTTGCTAAGCAGCAAAATCTCTGTTTTTATGTAAGTGAGAACGCCTTAATTTCTTCTTCACTTTTAAAGGATTGTTTTGTCCGATACAGAGCTCTTGTTTGATAGTTCTTGCTTTCAGCTCTTTGAATAAATCAAGCCTCTGCCTCCTGGCCTATGTAGTTTTTGGTGATAAATCGGCTGTTAATACTATGGAGCACATTTTATACGTGATGAATTACTCCCCTCTTGTTGCTTTCACATTGTCGCATTGTCTTTGCTTTCAAAGGTCTGATTATGATGTGTTTTGGTGTAGATCTATCTACATTTATCCTACTTGAAGTTCATTCAGCTTTTTAGGTGGGTAGATTAATATTTTTCATCAAATTTGGAGATATTTAAGCCATTATTTATGCAAATATTCCTTCGTTATCTTTCTCTCTCTTCCCTCTCTCTGGGACTCCCATTCTGCGTATGTTGGTACAAATTTTTGTGATCTGTAAGTCTCAAATTTCTGTTCTTTTTTTTTCTTCTTTTTTCTTTTTTTCCCCCTTCTGTTCCTCAGACTGGATCATTTCAACAGACGTATTTTCATCTTTCCTGATTCTTTGCCCTGCTTACTCAAATTTGATGTTGAACTCCTCTAGGAAATCTTTCATTTCTGTTGTATTTTTCAACTTCAGGGTTTCTATCGGTTGTTTTAATAACTCCCATGTATTTATTAATATTCTCTATTTAGTGACATACCATTCTCATACTTTCCTTTAGTTCTTTAGATATGGTTTCCCTTAGTTTTTAAACATATTTAAAATACATAATTTAAGGTCTTCCTCTGGAAGTCTATCTGGGATTCCTCAAGGAGAGTTTATATTGATTTTTCCTCCCTGTGTATATGCCTTACATTCTTGTTTCTTTTCATGTCTCACAAGTTTTTTGTTGGAATCTGAAATAATATAATGTGGCAACTCTGAAAATCAGAGACTTTCCTCTCCCCAAGGTTTGTTATTGTTTCGTTTTTGTTTGTTAGTGATCTTTCTGAACTAATTCTATGAAGTCTGCATTTTTGTTATGCATGACCACAGAAACCCCTTCTCAGTTAGCTTGTTGTTAAGTAGTGGTTGGACAAAGATTTCCTAGATGTCTGGAACCAATAAGTCTCCCAGTCTTTGCCAAAGGGCCCTGGGTTTGTGTTGGGTCATACCTTCAACTTCAGCTGGTGCTTATAAACCAACTTTAGCTTTCACCTCCTGCTTGCTTAGTGTCTCAGGGTTAGCCAGAGGTGAGAACTTAGGGTCTTTTAAGACTTTCCTGGCCTAGGACTTTCCTAGCACCTGGGTGGCTCAGTGGGTTAAGCAACTGCCTTCAGCTCAGGTCATGATCCCAGAGTCCTGGGATCGAGTCCTGCATCAGGCTCCCTGCTTAGTAGGGACCTTCCCCCTCTCATGCTCTCTCTCTCTCCCATTCTCTCTCCCAAATAAATAAATAAATAAATAAAATATTAAAAAAATAAAAGTAAAAAAGACTTCCTAGCCTATGCACGGTGCTGTGCATATACGCAGCCTTCTAGATTTTACCTAGCTTTGTTAGGTGTTGATAATCCCATTCAATGACATGCAAACCGAGGCCCAAATATGTTAAGTGACTTACATGAGCTCTCCATCAAGCAGTGAAGGACACAAGATTCAAACCCAAAGTCATGTTCTTTCTGCTCCAAGAAGCAAGACACCTTCAACTTCCACTGGCATTCCTCTTCCGTGCTCACTGGTGACCCTGGTTTTAATCTAGCACAGAAGCCTACACCAAGTCTGAGACTGAAAGGTTAGCTCTTGGGAGTTGACAATGACTTGGTCATAGAGACTTAGAGTCAAAGCTAATTCCAAGGAATCTTGAGAATGGAGGACAGCAGGCTTACCCCATGTGTGATAAGCCAAAACCACCTGTGCATTCTTAGGACTGGGGGAAAACTTCAAGGCCATCACAACTGACTCTAGCCCATTTTAAAAGCTGTCTTTTGCTGGGCCCTCACTACCAGTATCTGGTTCCCTGACAAGTATTTACACTCTAGCAGGTCTATGAAACAGAAAACAAATAAATGAAAACAAAAAACAAAAAAACCCTCCACAAATGGCTTACTTATAAGGTGGCATATGATTCCAGAGTCTAAGACCTTAGCTCCTAGGATAAACTTCCACTGAATCCTTTTGTGGAATCCTTGGACAGGGAGCTCTTTACCTTCCAGACCAACTCCTCCCTCCTTCCCTCCCCTCTGCTTGTCAGAAAATCAGGCCAGCACAGGGGAAACAAGAGGAGACTTGAGAGTCTAGAGGTTTAGATCTTTGACTATCCTCCTTCTGATCTGCATGATTTTGCCAAGTCACTTCCTCTCTCTGAACCCGTTTCCTCATCTGAGAAACGGGGAAAAGCATGCCTGGTTGGCAAGGCTGTCCGAGGTTTGATGACATGAAGTCGTCAGGCACGTTCAGTAGAACGATCAACAATACAGCTGTTACTGGGTTCTTCCATGAAGGAACTGAAGTCTGAGTCTTGGCAGTTTCCACCCATTGTCCCTAAGGTTGATCCTTCCAACTTCCTGTCGGTACTTTCAGATCTTGCAAACATCCATTGCAATTGCCCCTTTTCATTGAAGCTAAACCACTCTTCTCCCTGAACAGCTCCCCAAACACATGACTTCCTTTACCACCATATTTCCTCTCCTCTAGGGATAAGATCCACACACACAGCCCCCACCCCACCACCACCCACAGTGTGGGAAGGTCCGAGAGCTGCTCAGACCAGCGGAGAGGAAAAAGGGTATCTCTGACTGCCTCCTTTCAAAGCTTGTATCTCTCCTAATGAAGCCCAAGGGCACCCCTTATGCCACAGGGTGGGACCACCCAGGACTATCCAGAGCCTCCTGGTTGCCCCTAAATTTGTGGATCACAAACCAATATCTTTCCCAAACCTTTTATTTACTTATTTTTTTAAACGGATGTCTGTGTCTTTTTAAAATACATCTTGTTGGAGTCAGCACACGTCCCAGGCTGCTGAGGCCCTGATGGTCACATCCATCTTAAAGCAAAGCATCTTAAAGCAAAGCATCAACCCTAATGAAAATAAATCCTACTACATCATCTGATTTCCTCCCATCTCCCCATGCTCTGCTGCCTGCCTCCATTGCAAACGTCCTATGTAGATGAGTTCCTGAGGCCATTTCAACAAGAAACAAGACTGGGGCCCGGGAGATGCTGAAATCAAGTCCCTGAGTATTTACGGGACACTTGACATGAAGTGGGCATTTCCAGACCTCATACCTATGGGACCTTTGCAACCATCCTCTGCAGAGATCGTCATGAACCCATTTATAGAAGAGTCAATGAGGTCAAGTGATTCACTTTGCAACCAGCTGCAAAGTCACGCAGCTGGTTGCCATAGGGATGGGGCACAACTCTGGGATTCTCTGACCCTGGAGCCTATATTCTCTTCTTTAATACTGTCCATGTTCCCCATTTTGCTAATAGAGTCTGAGTAGTTCTCCAGTTTTGAAGTGCATAGAAATCACCTGGAAAAACTGCTAAAAAAAAAAAAAAAAAAAAAAAAAAAGATCCATCCTGGGGTGCCTGGGTGGCTCAGTGGGTTAAAGCCTCTGCCTTCGGCTCAGGTCATGATCTCAGGGTCCTGGGATCGAGCCCCGCATTGGGCTCTCTGCTCAGCGGGGAGCCTGCTTCCTCCTCTCTCTCTCTGCCTGCTTCTCTGTCTACTTGTGATCTCTGTCTGTCAAATAAATAAATAAATAAAATCTTAAAAAAAAAAAAAAAGATCCATCCTCAGTCCTCCAAATTTTGATTCACTAGGTCCAGGGTGAGGCTTGGACACCTTGAGGAAGAACTAGTCCTTCAAAAATAACAGCCTTTCCTGCCACGCCTGGTACTGGGCTCTGAAAGTCAACTCTCGAGCATCACCCTGTGTGTCAAATCTGCGTTGGTTTATTTCCTGGCCAAGCCAGCACAAGTAAGGACAGAGAGCCTCTTCTGGAGGGGAGAGGGAGGCCTTTGGAGCCATCCTCAGCCTCTGCCTCTTGCCGTTCCCGTGGCATTTTTCAGCCCAGACCCTAAACTTCACCTCCTTCTGTGACCTCTGATTAGCTTTCCAGATCTGGCCGGAGGAAGCGGGAAAGCCCAGGCATGGATGTTGCAATGACAGATTATTTAACACAACTGAGTGCTCTCTGCATCATGAATTCCCCCACCGGAGACATGAGACATTCCTGGGCTGCCCGCCAGGTCGAGTCCCCAGCCAGGAGCGCTTACACAGAGATACAAATGGCTTTTTGCCCACCCGCTGTGGCTTGTCATGGCTGCTTCCTCCCCACAGCAGAAAGACGCCACATCAAATGTTGGCCTTTAAAGACACTTACTTCACGGATCTGGTAGACTTTCCTATCTTCACCTGCTATCATGCAGGCCTGTTCCTTAGAGGCACCCCTTTTGGTCACGAGATAAAAAGAGAAAACTGCTTCTTCCTTCCTTTTCCGTATGTGAGTAATGACTGACTCTTTTTCGTGGTTCATGTGTGGCGACAGGGTTTCTGCAGACAGAATCTAAATTTAATTAGAAGTTCATGGGCTGTCTGTCTGCATTTTGTCTATCCTGTCGCGGAGAGACTGGACCAAAGGGTGTGTGTGACTTTAAACAAGATACCCAAGCCCTCTGAGGTCCAGTTCCTTCATAGTGAAATAGGGATAACAATCCTGTCTCTTGGTTATTAAGCATCTGAATGAACACAGAGCACAAAGGACCCAGCAAAATCGCAGACACGTAGTAGGGGCCTCTGGCTCTGTGTCTCTGCATGTGTTGTTATCACTTTCTGCATCTGGCTACATAAGGTGTGGTCCCCAAAGAAGCAGCACCTGCCTCCCCTGGGACCTTGATAGAAATGCAGGATCTCATGCCCCACCCCAGACCTGTCCAATCAGAATCTGCATCTTTTTTTTTTTTTTTAAAGATTTTATTTATTTATTTGACAGAGAGAGATCACAAGTAGGCAGAGAGGCAGGCAGAGAGAGAGGAGGAAGC
>NW_019154110.1:8637788-8850294 GCF_002288905.1 Enhydra lutris kenyoni
GGGGCTCGATCCCAGGACCCTGAGATCATGACCTGAGCCGAAGGCAGCGGCTTAACCCACTGAGCCACCCAGGCGCCCCTGCAAATCTGCTTTTGCTTTGCCCCTGGACAGACTTCACTTAGAGGCCTCGGCTCCTAATTCCAGAAATGATCCCCCAACCCCATGGGATACTGTCATTTCATTACCTTCACCCACTTACTCAAGCTCCAGTTCCTGGAACGCTCTTCTCCATCTCTTAAACCCTACCCCATCTTCAAGGCTCAGGTCCATTGTAATTGTCAGAATATGTACAGGTCAAGGTCATAAAGGGTGAGCATCTGACAGGCAAGCATGTGGGTTGTTCGTTGACCCACCAACAGCTATTTAAATCCCTTTGGGAAAGTCTGAACTTCTGAGACGTGTGTACTCTGATCAACCCTAGTTGGGTAAAGGAGATAGTAAAGGTGCCAAATCAGAGAGTTGTTGTGACGATTCCTTGGCAGGGGGTGGGGGGCTACTGTGCCTGGCCCAGTGACTGGCACATAGTAAATGTTCAACAGAACTTCAGCAAACCCACTACGGTGGAAAACCACTTCAGCATAAATTCCATTGAGATGTGCCTATGTGTGGTTCATTCACTACTGTAATCCTGGTACCTGGCTCAGCTTCTGATACACAGTATATGTTCAATAAATATTTGCAAAAATAAACAAACATATAAATAAATTGTTAAATAATTGTAAAGCTCTGTACAAATAAAAGGTTACTATTTTGTTTTTGTTTTTTTTTTATTTTCAGCATAACAGTATTCATTATTTTTTTTCCACACCCAGTGCTATTTTGTTTGTTTTTATTTGTTTTGTTTTATTTTATTTACTGTTTATTTATTCTTTTATTTATTTGTTTGTTACTATTTAGTTAACAGAATTTAGATAACCTGAGAGAGACAGAGATCCTGCATTTATTACTAACGTGACTGCTGACTTATGCTGTCTTCCAGGCCCATGGGAGTGGGCTATGGCTTCTTCACACACAATGCGAAGGTTATATACTGTGGGGTTTCCCCTCCATTATTTCAATGTCTTGTCCAATCTGCTTTCAATCTTTTGTCAGAGTAACATAGCCGTACCCCTCCATAATAACTATTTGGAGCCACAATCTTCTCTAGACCGTTGGCATCACCAGTTAGGATGTGAAAGCTTCAACACTCAGTCTGTGCCCACCTTTTCTAGGAGCCCATGTCTGTCCTAGATCATCATCCCTCAATCTCAAAAACAAAAAAGATGCTTTTTCTAAGAAATAATAGAGAAGTCTCAGCAGGATATGGACCACACACCTGAGTGAAGGACAGAGAGAAGGATAGCTCCAAAATGGCGCCCTCAATTGGAAGGTCAAGGACAGCCCAATAGGTCTGTGAGGTCATGCAGATCACAACTTGCCAGCATGATTGCCACCATCAGCTCTCTCCCACGCCATCTGTGCTGGCCGCACCCCTCACACTCCACTCTTACCGTGTCTTCCTCAAATGCAGGGACTCGGGCTAAAGAGGCCAGAGGTGGTCTCTCTTTGTGTGCATATCTTGTCCAATGGCAGAATCACCTGCGGGTCCTGGGAAATTATGGATACTGAGTCACTGGATCCTAGGTGGGGCCTTAGAGCCTGCATTTCTAGTAAGTCCAAGTGAGGAAAATGTTGCTCGTGAGTGTGTCACACTTTGAATAAGAAGGGTGGACTCCGTTCCTGGACTATGGATTTCATCATTCTCCTAGGACCTTAGAAGCCCAGCTCTCTGCTAAATACGTTTTAAGAAAAAAATTTCTTATAATTTTATTTGTCAATTATACCTAAGTAGAACTGGGAAAAAAATGATTTCTATACATTGAAAAATACATTTGAAGTATGGAAAGTTTCTTCTGTAGATCACATAATGCAAATTAATCATTGACAAATTGATGGATATGGAGTATTTTACATGAGGAATAAAAGATGATGAGTTCCAATTATAATGTACATTGAATATTTACTACCCTGGTTTTTGAGATTGCTTAGTCCCTATCATAGAAATATAAGCTTCCCTATGTCAATAGCTTATTGACAACAGCTTATGCAGTACTTTGTTTGTTATCCTGAAGCCCCTTTTCTCTTTTTACGCTTTTTTTATGCTTTCATGATCCAAAGAATCTTCCTTCAGATAGCAATCAGGATAGATGATTAGTGGTTATCTGTCAGCGATGATTAGTGATTATCTGTCAGCGATGTTGACGGGGTATATAAAATAACAGAAAACATTTACTGAGTATTTCCTAGGGGTCAGGCACAATGCTAAGTGCTTTATAAAAATTTACTTGATTTAATCCTCAAAATAACCTCATGGAGATACTGGTATCAATTACGACTATGAAAATAAGAAAATGAAGGTCAAGAAAAATGAAGTAGACCTTCTCCTATTCCCCAGGGCTAGTAGGTTGTAGTGGGAGGACTTGAACCTGGGTCTGCATGGCTCCAAACCTCAGAGTGTTGACAGCTACAAAACATTAAAAAATAAAAGAAAGTAAAAAAATACAAAAACAATTTTTTAATTTTAAAGAAGTACAAGAAATTCAGACACTCTTTGGATACCTACCCAATTAACAGTCCCCTTTAAGAAATATTATGCTGGGGCACATGGGTGACTCAGTGGGTTAAAGCCTCTGCCTTCGGCTCCGGTCATGATCCCAGGGTCCTGGGATCGAGGCCCACATCAGTCTCTCTGCTCAGCAGGGAGCCTGCTTCCTCCTCTCTCTCTCTGCCTGCCCCTCTGCTTACTTGTGATCTCTCTCTATCAAATAAATAAATAAAATCTTTTAAAAAAAAGGAAATACTATGCTAAAATTAAAAATTCACTTAAAATAATCCTGTTTCCTTTGTGAACAGATGGCCAGAATTATATCCACGAAACTTTTTTTTCTTTTTGTATTTTGAAAAAGTAGCATGTAATCACCGTAAGATGAGGCTTCCAAAATTTGCTCACATGCTGCATTGAACCAATTTTACAACATAACAAAGCAGTCAGGAGGATCAGATCTGGCTCTTATGGGCCAAATCAATCCTTCACATATTTGTTTATTGGGCCTAAAACTTTGTTCATTTTTCATTCTGCACTTTCTAGTAAACCAAGTAAAATCTTCTCATTAGTTTAAAGCAGATAAAACCCTCTTACGTAAATATTCTGAATTGTGATCAAAGCATTCACCAAATTAAAAAAAATTTAAACATTGGTCATTTGGAAAGTATTGCTTTATGGAGGTAGGCAGACATTCAAATGTTGACAGATTTTATTACATAGTGTCAAATATTAGATTCACTAATCTCACCAGCAAAGTATTTTTAATTTTTTTTTCAAATATTTTATTTATTTACTCATGAGAGACAGAGACAGAGAGAGAGAGAAGCAGAAGGAGAGGAAGAAGCAGACTCCCCGCTGAGTGGAGAGCCCAGTGCGGGACTGGATCCCGGGACCCTGGGATCATGACTTGAGCGGAAAGCAGATGTCTAATGACAGAGCCACCCATGCACCCATGAAACCTTTAAGTATTGGGAAACTATCAAGCTCACAGTGGTCGATACAAGTTTTTTTACGTTCTCATTTTGACAATTTTCCCCCAGTTTTACTGAGATACAACTGATATGTAATCTTGTATTAGTTAAATTCGTAAGCATAATGATCTGATGTGTGCGTGTATCACAAAATGATTGTCATGAGTCTACTCAACCTGTTTCACCTAGTTACAATTTCTCCCCGCCCCCACCCCTGTATGACAAACTTGTAATATCTACTCTCTTAGCAACTTTGAAACATACTTAACAATATTGTTAAGCATAGTGTCCACATGGTCAGTGACAACCCTGTAACATATTCATGTACTCACTGGAAGTTTGTAACCCTTTGACCACCCTCTGCTAAATACTTGTAACATTTATAGTATACCTACTGCATGGCTGGTTACTAATAGACCCTTTGACTGACTTAATCTGATGTCGTGTGTTCACATTCCCACTTTATAGAGGAAGAATGCAAGTTCCCGAGGGATCTGAGGAGTCTTCCAGTCCCTGGGACGGGGAATTGTGGGCTGGATCAGCAGCTGGAGACCTTCCGTGCGGACAAGAACCTTCTGTACGGATAAGAACCACCACCCTGAAAACACTAGATCACTGTGGAGGTTTGCTTTGTATATTTACATTTCTGCCCCCACGAGCCAGGCTCCACGATCTGTAAGTGGATTAGCACCCACCCGCTATCACCCACGCAGGTGTCTGTGGCTAAGTATTTCTCAAGAATATGGGCGTCACGCCATCTTTGTTAGAGTTGCCAAGGATGCTTGTAGCAAATAACATGCATGTCCCCATCCCAGATAGTGGCTGGGACTGGCTAACTTTTCACCAAGATCCCTTTCCCTTCTGGGCATTAGACTCTATTTCCCCGGGGCACAGCATGGAGGTGTGGAACCAGTTCTCACGAATGGGAGGTGAATGGAAGTAACACGGTCATCTCTTTGCTGCAGAAATTAAGAGCAGGTGTGTCCTCTCTGCACCCCCCATTTCATGCTCTTATCTGAGGACTCTGAAGCTGCAAGGGAAGGGTAGAAATCAAAATGGGGGAGTCTGGGGTCCCAGAATAACCAGGAGAAGAATATGTACGATCAACTCCAGAGAACTCCACCCCACTAACCTATACTGGATTGTGGCTTGAGAAATGAATCATTATCTCGTTCAGCCATTGACACAGTGGGATGGCTGATGTAAAATTTGCTTTCCCTGCTGCCTGTATCTATTGGATCTTGGCAGAAAGAGCCCAGAAATCTGCATTTTCAGAAAGCCTTCGGGTCATTCTGGAAAACCAGAGTTTCATGAAAGGGGTCAGGCTTGGGGGAGGATGGCAGTGCACCTGGGTGGCCCAAAGAGTTGTGTCAAAGACAACGATAGCAGTTATGGTTTCCATCACACCTCGTCCTCCTGTCAACCCCCTTTCTCATCCCTTCCTCTCTCATGGAACACTGACGTTGAAGCACACTCCTGAGAGACTCCCGCGGTAACATGTCTTTTCTTGCAGATAGATAGGTTAATTTCTGGAACGTGAGCTTGTTCTCAGAGCAACCTGATGGATTGGTTGCAAACAGCAGTCACAGATGGGAGCCTGCATGCACAGCAGATATTTTATCGATCAAAAGAGAAAAATTTGAGGATGACTCATCTTCATTTTCGTATCCGTCATCGTGTCTGTCATTCCGAGTCAGAGACCAAGGCCTGGGGCAGTGTGGAGGTTGTGGTTAAGTGAAAGCAAATAATAACATACCTATTTTAGGGCATGGGAAAGTTTTTATGGGCCCAGAAATTTCTCTCAATAGCTGGCCGTACTCGAAAGCGCATACCTGCCCACCCAAAGACCTGGTCTCCAATGACTCTTGTTTCTCTGCTTTCTTCGGGAATCTACTGGTACAACAGCATGGTAGTTCTTTCCACTCCAACACACACGTGCACACACAGGTACAGAATACTCACATCAGAAGCCCAACAAATGAGAGGGTCCCCTTCCTTCTATTCATGCCTGGGGTAGCTACTGGCTAAGTTGGGAACTGGTGGGAAGAACAGTTATTGTTGAGAAGAAATTAATCTCCCCCATCCCCTTCATGGTGCAGAACGGGCTCCCATTCTGTTAACCATTCATGGTTCTCTTAGTTACTGGTGAACTGCCCTTTCTCCAGAACTGTGTGAGACTCTATCAGACTCTGGGCGGGAGACGACAGAAGCTGGAGAAGGGATGGTCCCTGTCCAGCTCTGAGATCACAGCATCAAACCTCTGGTACACACCATAGGCCAGATAGCCCCAAGGCGGCCTTAAAATCTGACACAAGAAATCAGGAAATTCTGCTGTACTTGGAGCTCCAGACTAAAGAAAATTGGCCTCTGTCCTTTTGAAGCCCAGTTGCCTTCCTTTTTTTTTTTTTCCCCTTCAGCCACTTTATTGGAAAATCCTTCGTGATTTAACATCATGGTTCTTTTCTTGTGCAGGTAACTGATCTGATGGGGCCTAGATGTACTAGAAGTACCACCACAAGGCCCAAGAAGGCAGCCACAGCCACCACTGTCTTAAAGGCGACATCTCCAACAGCCCCGGGCCCTGAGTTCCCAACATCTCTGAGGGAGGAGCCAGGTGAGTCCCGGGAGACCTGTTACCATGTTCTCTTCATCAGTGGGCTTCAGCTCAAGACAACAGATCACCCCCTTTCCTGCTTCACACCTGTCCCGACTGCCTACCTGTTTCTGGCTGGGCTATAGCGGTCCCCTGAGACCATCTTGGCTCTATAGAAAAGAACTAGATCCTAGAGTAAACCGCTCTTCCATCGCAAAGGCTGTATCCAGGCTCTGAACATTCATAACTGAAGTTTTCCTCCTTTGGCAGATTTGGATGCGGGGTTCTATGCAAACTTTCATTGCAGTAGGTGTAATGTTGGGATTTGCCAAGTCATTTGGGGGTCCGCAGACCCTGAACACCCTCCCTGAGGGCAGGGAGTTTTCCTCGTTCCTCACAATAAGGGCAAGAGCATAATATGCATTCAAATAAATGTAAGAAGGAAGGAAGGAAAGAAGGAAGGTAGGTCAAATGTTCCATTTTCTACATGCAATTTATAAAACACAGCCCGATCAGAAAAGAATCGTCTCCAAGACAGGAAAAGACCCAATAACTAGACTCCTTGGCTCTAGAAGGCCCAAAACCCCAACTTTGACTCAATACATGAATCATCAGTGTAAAAAAAGGTCACGTCCTACAGACCCAATGATCTGGTTTGAGGTTAAACTTACTCCTGTGACCTGGCTCTTGTAAGTGGTTTCTGGAACTAAGTAGACCAAGCCACACCCAGTGACTTGGAGACATGGAAAAAGTAGTAGATGCGTGCGTTTTATGAAAGGCTGCTATATACAGCCTTACTACTTGTATTTCCAAATCAGAAAGTAGGGAAAAATAAAAAATAGAACATAGGCTTCGAATTGAAGCCGTCTTTCTGAGGCTGGGTGGTAGCCACCCAAACATGAGACAGGGCATTCTACACTTCTTTTCCAATTGTATAGTCCACTTCCTTAAGCCACTCAGGTCTCCTCCTTCTGAGTTGACTGAAAGACTTACTCTCGATGCCTCGATGGCTCTGAGGTAGCTGTCACTAAAATGGAATGGAGAGTCGCCACTGCAGAATGCTCTGGTGAAGGGATCAGTATGCAGACGGTCTTGGGAAGAAGAGTGGAGGAGGGGACACAACTCTGGACTTTGCAGTCAAGCAGTCTTGGGGGCACACCACAAATAGGTCACGTGTGAGCCTGGTCACCTCGGGCAAGTCACTGTAGCTCACTGACCATCGGGTTCAGCCTAATGAGCAAAAACAGAACACACTGACCGCGAACATTGCAAGGATTCAATGCTATGCCCCTTGCTAAGATGACACAGGCCAATCAACTCGAGTCCTTCTCTCTTCTCTCCTTTTCATCCCCAACCCTCCTCATCTCACTTCTTCTCTCTTCTCTCTGCTCCTAGTGAACATTTCACCCTGTCCCTGATTGTCTTGTAGAGACTTAGGTGAGGATCAGTGAGTCCAAACGCATCCCACTGAACACAAAGTCAGTTCCCATTCTGGTCAACTCCCTCCTCTTGAAGCCTGGGCTCCAATCCGTGGTTCAGCCCAGCTCAGTGTTGAGAAGCCCTGGTCTGCACCAGGTACTCGAGGAAACTTCGAGAGCGGCCTTGCCTCGGTCCCAGGGCCGGTCCCGGTCATTGACAGTCTGGACAAAGGCTTAGGGGAAGAGAGAGATGCCCAAGCAGATCTTTGCAGTGTTTTGTGCGTGAGACCCTCCTTCCTCTCTCAGTGGGTGATCCTTCCTCGCATCACCATCTCTCTCGAGACACACTGGCCACTATACATGGATGAGGGGTCCCCTTTGGGACACACAGCACCTCCCACAAGTGGTTCACAGCCTGTCGCAGAGGACAGGTACTAGCGCGTTTGTCTTATCCTCCCCCCAACACACACACACCTGCACACACACACAGGAAGGTGACAGCCACCCCAAGACATTCTTCAGGTCATGCGGAACAGTGTTGTGACCCTGGACAGGCCCCTCACCGGCTGTGCAGACTCAAAGCCTTAACCACCAACATTTCACTCTCGGGAGCTGCAGAAGGGATTTCTTGCAGGTACTGGGCGGAGTAAAAAGAAAAGCAAATGGTGATCTTTTTTTTTTTCTTTACACATTTTTGCACCTTATAGACTCATACCAAGTGCCAGGAACCCATTCCAGCTCGTGCCTCACCCTGCACAGTGGGTGCAAGCCCTGACTTGGAAAGACCCCCACGTGTAAATGGCACTGACAGGCTATCTGTCACCACCCACTGTCCTCATCAGGTGCCTGGCCCCCCCCCCCCTGCACCAGAGTCCTTTCAGTTACACATGTGGGGGCTGTCCTGGCTGAGCTGCCCTGTCCCCCCTCCTGGGAGCTGCAATTCTACCCCTGCTCCCTAGGCTGCCTAGCTCCCCATTCCCTCCCTCTGCCTCCCATCAGACCCTAAGAACTGAGACCCTGAGAACTCCAGCTCAGGATTTTCACTGTAGATCACCCAGTATACCCAATATACCCAGACCCACTGCTGGGGAGCTCCAACACTCACATTTTTCTGACCCTATTTTAATAAAAGGCAACATGCTGTTTCTATCATGGGAGCCCCTGGACGCCGACTCCCACTGCACGTGCGTCACTGCCACTGGGGAGACGACAATATGGGAAGGTGATCCCCCGGGGAAGGTCATGGGACCAGCGCCATAGGACTTCGTCTTCTCGGGTCATTTCCCACAAACATCCTTGGCTCGGTTCTCTGCAGGGGGACAGAAGGAAAGCGAGGCAACACCAGGGCCAAGATGCAGCCACTCACGGCCCTACAGAGCCAGGGACGGAAGCTCAACCACAAGAGCGAGCTTCCTGACATTTCCTGCCCTTTTGCCCTCTCCTCATTGATTCCCAAAGAAGCCGGGACCAGGCATCCAAGCCAAGCCCCAATTCCTCTGCACATGTCCCCTACCCCTCTGCCCCCCACTTCTCCTGCTGTCCCTACTTCCAAAGGGCCAGAGTCCCTCTGTTTTCTCAGCCTTCAAGAGAAAGTCTGGAATTTCCTCCCAGACCCTGAAATTGGGAAACTCCCATCTATGTTTATCATCCCTAAAAGGGAGAATCATCCCCATGAATAAGTCTGTTCTTTGAGCCTGAAGGCACATCACGACCTTGGACTTTTTCCAGCCCCATTGGTGGAGCTGCCCAGTGGCCCGAGGTGAGGCCACCCAGCTACCCTGTCCCTCCTCCCAGCTGCCATCCAGGCCCCCTGTCCCTTAGGGCTGCTCCCCACGCAGAGCAGCGGATGAAGCCACTGCAGGCACTCTGGTGATAGGGGCCAGAGGGACCTCCGTGCATGAACACAACTTCGCAGTCTCTGTCGCCTTGCCCCAGAAAGGAGGAGAGGAGTAGCTTCACAGAATGAAGGTAAGATGCATCAGGGCGTGGGCAGTGCAGGTCTGAGGGGGTGGGGGTTGACCGTGATCTTATGCTTGTTAGAGGCACAGCCTCACCTTGTCCACAGTCCGGCTGTTCTTCAGAGGGAGGCCAGGCCACGTGCACACCAGGCCGGGTCTACGCTCCCAACCTGGAGGCTCAAGGTCTGGCCCATCTCCCGGCTCGACCTCTCCCCAGCTGTGTGATCTTTGGCAGTGCTGACTCTCTGGGCCTCCATTTCTTCCTGGGTTCACTAGAGATGATGAAACGGTGAGGTTAACAGGAGACAACGCTTGTCCTACCCTTGCCTCCTTGCCTGGCCAGTGGGGTTCCAATGGCGTGTGCTGGCGTCTCCCCTCCCCATGCTGCACGCGGACACCCCTTCTACCCACCGTGCTTGATGGCCCTCCTTCACCTCCCCTGCCCCACCGTCAGCACATCTCCTGTGGTTTTTCTGGGAAGTTTCCCTTCTCTTTTGTGAAATGCATAGCAACTAGGGGCTGTTCTGTCCATTAGAAGAGGAAGTCCTTCAGCCCCTGGGCCTTTCCCCAAGGTTCACGTGAGGAGCTCTGTGCAGCCACCCAGAGGGCCTTTGGCCAGACTTTGCTTTCCCCAAGTCCCCTTCTAGGGGACAGCAGCCAGCTCCCCCCACTCTGATCTCCCAGAGTCCCCCTGGAGCCACAGCTGGGTAGATCGGATTGAGCCAAGTCTCCCTTGGGGCTTCCCCATTACCCATTAGCACCACCTCATCTCTCCAAGGACACCCTGGCCTCAGCCCACTTGTCCCCATACTCCACCTGGCCATTCATCCTGGTGAGACCCAGGTCAGCTGGCTCTACCCCACGTGCCCTCAGGAAGATGTGTGGGTCCCCAGTAGACCCCACTGTCAGGATATCAGCTCCGTGAGCCCCATGCTGTGTCCATGAGTGAGAGTCACTCTGCTAACTAGCCCAGGCGAGCCCCGGGTCAGGCAGGACTCCCGACCCACCGTATTCTTAGACCAGAGCTTTCAAGAGCAGCAAGGCTCTAGTAGGGAAAGACATTCCCTTTTCTGCTGTTTTTAACATTTTTGATCCAGTCAAGGAGAAAGCCTCGGCACTTACCAACCTCCTCTCCCTTCTCTCTGTCTCCCTCTCCCCCTCTTCAACAAGAGAGTAAGCTTAGAGCTCCGGCATCAGGCGGGCAAGTGCACCCAGCTCCAATCAAAAAACAGTGTTTATTTTGATGGCAAGAATAGCAAACAATATTGGTTTCACATTTATAGCAGTTATAAAATGTTTCCTTTCAAAACACATGTATTTAAGTAAAAAAAAAATGTGAGTCATTTTAAAGAAAACCACTAGGTATGTCAGAGAACGGTTTTACAAAGACACGTGAAAACATCACAAAGGTAGAATGCCAAAACTCAGGATGAGTTTTAGCTGAACAACACACCCTAACAAGGAGAATTCCGGGCCCTTGGGACCCACTGGTGGGTGAGGAGCTTGGATCCCAGCGTTTGGTCATGTGCACACAAACGTCAGTGGCAAGGATAGATTGTACCCTTAGGATGAATGCCCTCTTTTTCCTTCTGTCTATTCATGTAAGGATGTTAAAAAAAAAAAAAATCCAAAACCCAAAGACTAAGATGAAATTTTTCTGAACACGGGGTCTCATCCAGCATCAGGTGTGGACTCTGGGAGGTGAAGCTGGGGGGAGGAAGATGGGGTGGGCAGGCCAAATCCCCAGAGTTACAGGTTGGCTGGGGTCTGGGTTCACAGCTGGAGGCGGGCCAAGGTGCACACGGGACTCCTGGGTTCCGGTAGCAAAGTTGCTTCTGGCACATATGAGACACGTTTCTGAGTCAGGGTGATGTGCCCAGACAGGTCTGCACAGTGTCAGACAGCTAGATAGTGAGAGCACAGGCTGTCACTTATCAAGATGGTGCCCAAGGCAGACCACACAAGAGTCAGAAGCCCTAGATTCTAATTTCAGTTCTGATTTCAGCTGATTGTGTGACCTTGACCAAGTCGCTTTACCTCGCCAGCCCAGTTTTATCATCTGCAGAGAGAACTAACAGAGGTGAACTTCACTGAGGCAGGAAGTACCCCTGTTTAATGGGTCCATATAGACCCAGTATCTATTCTGGTGGGACATTCTGATTATTTTCATGAATTAAGATGTAAAGCATCCAGCGGAAATATCCCACCTCTTCTAACTTCCTCGGAAGTGGTAGGCCTGCTGATAACTGTCATTCTCTCTATGGCACTTTTCTGCAATGAGGATGAATCCATGGCAGGACAGCAAGAAGGAAGTTGAGGAACTCAATGGCTCTCTCTAGATTCCAAGACACGTGACAGGTGGCAAGTCCATGGATCCCAGTTCCTGGGGCCAGCAAGACACTTGTGCACAGGGCTAGTTCTGCAAGCTCCAGCCCTGGAGTGGGAAGAACGAAATCATCCTAGATTGAAACCGTGGCTGTGGAGCAGAGAGCGAAAAATGCTGGCTAGCAAGAGGAAAAGGTCAAATAGCTTGTTATTTTCCTCTTGAAATCTGTCCAAGGACCTATGTTTGTAGTGAAAAACCACAGGAAAGTGTGCGGACTTTCCCAGTTACAATGATTAACAGCTGCTCCTTCTTTTTGCCACATCTGTGGGCTTGAAAGTAACCCTTTTGTTCTCCAGAAAATCACAGACACATTCCTTCCTTCTGAGCTCCAGACACCCTGGAGGGTGGACCAAGTTGGCTGCATTTTGCAAGTGGTTTTAGAGCAGGGAGGATAAATAAGTTTCTGTCTTTGGAATTTCCCTTGTGTTCGTTCAGTGAAACATTATTAAGCACTGTCTTGGTCCAGGCATTATCTATGTCTTGGGGAACCAGGATCTCCCAGATAAATGGGGAGGGGGAGACTAGCAAGACCAAGAGAATAGATAAAATCTGAAATATATTTCTAAATGCTATAGAAATGTAGAATACCGGCATCTTTTCTAGCCTTGGCTTCCAGGAGGAAAGGGCCTCTGAACTGGGTTTTGCAGAATGAGTAGAAGTTGGCTGGTAAAGAACGGTAAGAGTCTCCAGAAAGAGGAAATGTCTTATGTGCAAAGACACAGAAGTGTGATCTTGGTAGAGGAGGGGTTGGGGGGAGTCCCCGAAAACCACTTTGGCTTTTCTGGAGCCCGAGTGCCTGAAGTTTGAAGGGAGAGTTGAAGCTAGAGAGAGAGGAAGGGACTGAGCCACGACCAAGTTCTGGATAGGCATGCTGACGGGCTTGGACTTTACCCTGAGGACTCAGAGGGACCATTGAGAGATTCTCAGCACGGAAGAGACCCAATGGATTGGCATCTCAGTCCTTCGGCACTGGGGTGGAGGATGGGGAAAGCCCAGCCAGGAGCCTTGCCGTACCCAGGAAAAACTTTTTAAGAACCCAAAGAAGAGGATGGCAAAGAAGGGGCTGGACAGGGATGATTTTATAGCTAGAAGAGCTCAGGACAACTGACAGTTTTCTATTCAACCTGCTGAACCAACATTTAACTCCTTGAAGTCCTGTGCCATGCTCCTCCAACCCCAGACCCCCAAACAGCGAGCAGTGCCTTTCGCAGAATAGATCACTATAGAGCTTTGTTAAAGGATGCGGGGATGAATGAATGAGTGAGTGTGTGAGTGAATGAATGAATGCAGTCTTCCTTTAAGAGCCCTGCTGTCCAATCCTCACTGGCTATCCACTCCTGGCTTAGCTTCCCTCTCCGGAGAGTGGAGGTCCTAAAGTCCTGAAGAGGTGAGGGGGACAGAAAACCCCAGGCTGCTCCGACAGAAGGCCTCTCCCTCTCTCTCAGAGGCCCAGCAGCACTCAGCAGAGAAAAAGAGACCTCTGGGCAGGAAGTCCCAGCCTGGCCCGTTGGCCTGGAGGGCTCCTGATTTCTCCTCGGGGCTGTGGGCTTGGGCAAGGCCGGGCCACGGAATGTGCCCCGAATGTGCAGCCCACTTTAGCTACTTCACTACTGACCCTCGGGGAGGGGCACTTCACCAGCTTGCTGTGAGGGCCTGAGGAAGCCTGGCTGTGGGAGATGCTCAGGACGGATGAGCTTTAAGACTATGAATTTGTGTGGGAGAGCAGGACAGCCCAAAAGCCCCAGATTCAGAGCTTTGGTTCTGGTGGGTTCTAGCTACAGGGCCCTGTCTGAGGTGCTTAACTCCTCTGAACCTTGAGTTCTCACCTGGCAAAGGGGAACACGGAGTGTCTATCCCCCGGGGTTGCTGTGGAGCTGGGAAATGAGAGATGATAGGCAAATAGCCTTGACCAGTCTTGACCAGCTGTGAGGTGCGGTGTCCCTCCACCATAGTAATGGGAGTGGCAACCCTGAGGACGGCTCTTCCTTGGGGATGGATCCCTTGCTGGCCTCAGAGCATCTCCCACTCTGTGACACAAGCAGGTGACTGTGCGTTTTGGGGACAGACATGTGGATGACCAACAGTTAAGAGGTCCTTGCCTCGGTTTCCCTCACCAGCACCTCAGAGGGCCGAAATCACACAAGTAAAGACTCTGTGGCCAGCATGTGACCCAACGATATGACCCCCTCCAGCAATGTCATCAAGCTCAAAGGCATGAAGTAAGTGACCGTGAGGGATTGATCTAGAATCCGTTCTGCAGCTCACTTACCAGAGCCCCCTGATGCTCCAAGAACCCTGTGGGAGAGGAAAGACCCCTTCCCAGGAGAGGAATCAGAGACTGAGGTGGCAGCCCCAATTAGCGGTCACTGATTTGCTGTGTGACTTTGAGTAAGTCGCTGCTTCCTCTGGCTGTAGGAGCCTCAGTCTCCAAGATGGGGAGTGGGTGCTGAACGTCCCCCTTGGCGCCTTTCTGTTTTCAACCCAGAGCTGCAGTGCCCTCATCGAATGGCCCCCTCACCTGGGGCTGCACCCATGGGAGGCAAGGTGGTCTCTTACATTCACAGGGAATTAGCCGCTCTGAGCTCTGGTTGGCTTGCCGGAAAGCTCTAGAGTCAGAGCTGCCTCTTGGTTTCCCCGTGGGCCTGGCTGAGAAGGCAGCAGGGCTTGGGCAGGTGCGGTTCCTTTGTTTTGCCGGATACAAATAACGGAAGAGAGAGGGGGTTTTATGACTTTCTTTTTCTTAGAAGGCTTACAGACTCAAGCACTCCCGGAAAAACTTACGTCATCCTTCAAAACGGGATGTCTCATTAGGATGATGAGTGCCAAGGAGACAAAAATGAAATGAGAGAGAAAGAGAAATGGAGAACTAGAAAAAACCACTGGAAGGAAAACTGAGCAGCAGACGCGGATGTCTAGAAAGGGAAGCAGGATCTTGATGTTTGGCCCGGAGCAAGGAAGAGAAGAAGGATGGCATTGCAAAACACATCCGAGAGACAGGAATGGGGAGGATGCAGTGTGGGCCAAGATGGGAGAGCAGAGCCTAGCCTAGGCCACACTGGGTTTCTAATCTGGGTGTCCAGACCCACTTTCTCGCCAGGATGCCCGCCAAAGCAGTGTGGGGCGGGGGGGAGTCCAAGCCGGCTCGGAACACAGAGGCAGGAGACCTGCTTCTTTCCAACCTTGCTGTGGTACCTTCTCACATTTGACCTTGGGCAGGTCATTTGACCTCTCCCTGAGATGGCATGATTGTCCCCAGACCTGCCCATCCCGCAGGGTTGCTATGGGTAGGAGGTGCAATGATGCTAATTCTGACCTGCGGGCACAAAGCCCGCATCTGATGCGGAATTTCCAGAACTGAGAGACTTCCTTCCTCTGCAGCTGCCCTTGAAGAGAAGTGATGGAGCAAAGGAACCTCGGCATTACACAGAGGGTCAGAATTTTACCATTTCCCTTCTACGGCTGAGGACCCACATAACTAACCCTTTAGCCAAGGTATCACACTGAGTCAGTGGGAGGTGTCCATTAGGCCAATGCCCAGGGCAGCTCAGACCCAGTCAAAATACAGTCAAAACATTCAGATTTCTTTCAGATTTTAACTCCCTTAATAGCTGAGGTCTCGCCACACCCAAGCTCTCCATTCATGCGTTTAGCGAACCTGGGCCTCGTACAGAGAGCTCCCATCTAGCATAGACAAGGCATTTAATTACCACTTGTTAAGTAAATGAATAAATGAATGGTGAATGAATGAATGAATGAATGTCAGGCCCTCTCCTATATGCTGGGATAAAGTCAGAGAACAGATAGATCCTGCCTATCCTTGCTTACAGCATCTTGCAGTAGATAAACAGATAAAGAACCTTTAAAATACAAGGTGCTCCCAACATCATAGAAAGAAAAGTGTAACATAAGGGATCACAAAGGCGCACATGTCAAAAGGAGTCTGGAAAGACTTCTTGGAGAAGGCCCAGCAACCATTCCAGGCAGAGGAAATAATGAGAGCCTGGGCTGGATTCTTCGAGAATGAGCCATTAGGTGTTACTAGAGCCTAGAGTAACTGAAAGAAATAACTCATGAGATGTGGTCTGGAAGGTAAGCCGTGGCCAGGCACTCGGCCTGATGGCTAGATGGAAGGAGTTAGCTCCAGGAATGGCTCTAGGAAGGAGTTGAACTCTGTCAAGTCAAAACAGAGAGCTGCTGAAACTCTCTTGGTAGATCAGATTGATGGCTTGGGGTAGATCGATTTGCTATCAGTACAAAGCATGGACCAGATGGTGGAGCTTCTGTTTGTCAGGAAATCATATTCAATTGTTTTAATAGGATTTAAACGAAGGCGGGTCCTTTGGGACAAGGAAGAGGAAATGCTTGCTAAAGATGCCTCAGTAGTGCAACGGACAGGGCTTGGAGGCCAAATGGATGTGGCAGGAGGTGATCGTGGAAATTTAAGCCCTGCTTTCAAGCTTGGCCATCTCTGGGAGCAGATGGGTGAATTCTTAGTGGGCGAGGCTGGTCTGGGAGTGGCATGAGACCCGGGGCTGGGGGTCAGGATGTCCCTGTCTTCCTCACACTCAGCACTGTACCTGGAAGCAGAGGCAAATGGAGACAGCATCAAGGCATGGTTTGGGGAACTTTAAAACCCCTCCTCAAAAATTCTCCATAGACGAGAGAGAGAGAGAGAGAGAGAGAGAGATGCAAACCAAGAAACAGACTCTTCACTATAGAGAACAAACCTATGGTTACCAGAAGGGAGGTGGGTGGTGGGGATGGGTTAAACAGGTGATGGGGATTAAGGAGTGCACCTGTTGTGATGAGTACAGGGTGATGTATGGTATTGTTGAATCAATGTATTGTATGCCTGAAACCAACATCACACCATATGGTAACTAACTAGGATTTAAATAAAAACTTTTTAAAAATTCTCCATAGACTTTCTGCCCAAAGCCACCCCAAAGGAATAAACTAAGGAAAAAGATTTTCTCTTAGGCAAGCCCAACCCCAACACAGTCCTCTACCTTATCTCCCAACCAAACTGATTCCCTGAAGTCCTCTTGGGTAGAGAGGTCTCATCTGTCACAGGGGTTTAATGCTTCTGTGTTGAAAGAAGGAAAGGACGGAAGAGAGGGAGGGAAAGGGGAGATACCAAGAAAGGATGTCCCACTGGAAGTGGGTGACACCCAGGTGTACAGTCCCAGTAGGTGGAGAGAAGTATAAGTCTAGAGCTTGCCTGCAGATTCTGCTGGATAATGAGTTTGAATATGGGAGTCCAGAGGAAAGAGAGTCTAGACCCAGGGTAACACATTTAGCTACCATGGGGGCCAGGTAGAGAAGACACATGAGTGGAAGGAGGCCAGCAGCAAGCAACAGAGCAGCCGTGGGTGTGGGAGGGCCATCTCCAGGGAAGCCAAGAGCCAGTGCTCCATCCAAAGGGACAGCTGCCACTCCGTTGCCATGGGTTGCTGCCACATGGGATTGTGGGCTTGGTGCTGCCAGATCCGATTCTACCAAGACAAACCAGATGCCCCCAATTTTAAGTGAGAAACCACCTGATTTTACATGTTAGCAATTAATTGTCTTCTTTTCTTTTTAAGATTTTATGTATTTATTTGATAGAGAGGGAGAGATCGCAAGTAGGCAGAGCAAAGGCGGGTGGTGGGGAGAGCAGGCTCCCCGCTGAGCAGAGAGCCCAATGTGGGGCTCGATCCCAGAACCCTGGGATCATGACCTGAGCCGAAGGCAGAGGCTTTAACCCACTGAGCCACCCAGGCACCCCAACTGTCTTCTTTTTATTCACCGTGCAAACAGAACCAAGCCATGGGCCACCAGTTTGCTCATACCAGTGAGAGTTGAAGCATGAGCACCTTGCAAACAGCGATATCCAGGGAGGCATGGAGCAGAGAAGCCAGGGAGCGCAGTGTCCGAGGGGGCAACGGGGAGGAACGCGAAAAGAGAACCGAGCCTTGGACACAACAGTGGGCAGCATTTCCCAGAAGAGCAGGCTGCAGACGGTGTTAACGGGGATCACTGCCGCAGTGATCCCCTGGGATCAGAGTTGTCAAGACTCCGCTGCAGGAAGAGTTAAGAAGGTCCCTGATGAGACCCTAAGGATTTCAGCTCAAGCGATGGATGTAGAAAGTACATGGCAACTGCTTGAGGACTTAATTGTAGGTGAGAATACAGAGACCACACATAGAGATCAGTTATTCAAGGACTTTTTCCCAGGTTGGGGCACCTGGGGGGCTTAGTCGTTAAGTGTCTGCCTTCATCTCAGGTCATGATCCCAGGGTCCTGGGATTGAGCCCCGCATCGGGCTCCCTGACTCAGTGGGGAGCCTGCTTCTCCCTCTCCCTCTGCCTCTCCCCTTGCTCATGCTTGCTCTCTCTCTCTCTCAAGTAAATAAATAAAATCTTAAAAAAAAAAAAAGAAAGAATTTTTCCCAGGAAATGGAGGAAAGAAAGAGAGCACGGCATTGCTTAAGGGAAGGCAGGAATAAAGGAAATACATTTTTTTGAACAATGAAGACCTGAGCATTGCTGGCTGGGGAAAGGGAAGGGAAGAGTAGAAAGAGAGAGCCAGGAATCGCATGGAGGAAAGGAGAATGCCAGGTTCTGGAAAAGTCTGCAACAGCTCATGGATATAGATGAATCAGTGCCCCTTGACACGAGGGACAAGCTCTTCTACAGCAGGAGAGAAGAGAGGCAATAACATGAGAATGGGGGTGTGGGCACGGGGGTGTGCACGGAGGGAATGCTAACCACTGCACAGCCTCTGCTTCCCCAAGAGGTATTTTGTGTCCTGAGCCTAGAGCCTGAGATTTGAGGGCCCGGTGAGGGGTTCTGTGCCTGTGTGGGGTTCAGAGGATGGAGGGAACGAGACACGTGGGACAGCGTGGCTGGTGTGCTCATCAGGATGGCGAGACTCCAGCCAGCCTGATGGCCTGAGGGTCAGGAATTAGGGGGCCTTTGTATGGCCTGCATTGGGGCGCTGGCCCATGGGGAGACAGGACCCCCGCGGAAATGAGAGATGAGCAAGCCGGGAAGAAAAGGAAGCCAGGTAGGGGTGGAGGGCCCTGGACCTGCTGACACAGGGCCTGTGGAATTGCTGAAGGGGAAGGAAGCAGAAGGCTGCGGTCAAAGAAATGGATTACTAAGATGAACTTCATGAAATGCAGAAGTTCAGGGAAATGACAAAGTCCAGAGAGTGGCCACGGGTTAGAGGCTGAAATGATGTGATGAATTCACTTGAACAGGGACCCAGCACCTGTTGGAGGACTTCCCTATCTGTGCCTCTACACCCCTGCTCTTCACCTTCCCCTGACTCACCCACCACCTCCTTTCCAAGGTTTCCGTGGACATGGTGGACAGAGGTGAGTTTTAGGGGGAAGGGAGAAGACGATAAGCAGAAGGGAAGGACTGGAAGGGCATGGGGAAGATTGGCCTTGGGGTGGGAACACCTGGGTTTCAGTCCTAGCCCTGCTGATTCTCATCTCCCTCATCCCTGAGCAAGCCAACCTCTGAGCCTCAGTGTCCACATCTGTAAAATGCGGATGATGATCCCAGCCTCATGTACACTGCAGTGCTCTTGTTAGAGTCACAGCATCCTATGAATCATAAAACACATGCAAGGAATTAGAGTCACGGGTGCCTTGTGGCCAACAGTTTTGAAATCATTCCTTATTAACCACACAGGAGTTCTAGAAGGCATTCGGTAAACACTTAAAACCAATGGTAATCATTGTCACGAAATCAGAATCGTTGTCACGGCCCAGCGTGTCATAGCTTGGGGATAGAAGTACATTCTATATTGGGAGCTTGTGAGATGCTGAAACAGTGAACTTTCCACAGCAAAGAAATGTGTGTGTAGCTGACATGGTCCTTTTTGTCATCTTGAGGTGCAAATGGTTCTCAGTTCCTTTATGATGTTCAGTTAATCACCAGAACCCCAAGTCGTTCTGATTAGGAGGAAATCTCACAGTCTGGGCTCAAGCGTCCCCTCCCAACTTTGTCATAGTTCCCAAGAAACGTGGGGACCCGTTTGCTCCAGCTGCCAAATCCTGCTGTGGTATTTCAACTACAGTGGCCAGGGCTCTTGGCTGCCATCACTTCCAGCACTGCCAGTGACTGTGGATTACTATCCCCGCACCACCCAAAGTCTGTCCCTCTTCCTCGCTCTCACTGTGCCCCCTCCAGTCTTGGCCGTGGGGCTGCCCTGGGGCTCCCAATTCAGCAGCACATCCATTTACCCTGGCAGGTTTGGACACACCCTTAAAGCATGATGACCGCCTCAACAGAGAGAGTGTCTGATCACTTTGGACTCAAAAGAGAGGGCCTCGGTTCCTCTCCCCTTAGGATGTTCTTTGTCCTTAAGATGTATCCATTTTCTCCCCCATGCCCAGCTCTGCAGAGCAAGGGGGTTGGGAGGGGCAGTCTCTCCCTTTGACCACCAAACATTTCCCCCCCTTCCCCCAGGACCTTGAGTGACTCTCCATAATGCAACGAACGCCTACTTCTCTAGCCTCAGGAAGATTTCTCCAAAGAAGCGAAAAACGTAGCTGGCAGTCTCGCTGGAAAAGTTAAGATCTGTGTCACCAGGCACTTCCCACAGCACACACGGGCATCTGCACAGCTCTTCTGCACTGATCTGGGAGGGCACCGAAATCCTAGGCAACTTTCTTTTCCCCAATTTAAATGAACCCCAGCAGGGATTCTCAGGGAGGAATCTCGAGCGACTGCACCAGCAGCCCTGATTTCCCCCGAATTCATTCATTCATTCATTCATCCCACCGGTGGTGGTGTGGCCAAGGCTAGGCTTTAATGCAAGAGTGAATGTAAGAGTGAACACACACCCGAGTCCCCGTCCGCCAGTGTGTCTGGCCTCTGCTTGCTTGCCATCCCTACCCCGTTACCAACAGCTCTGAGAGCAGCGTGCTTGTGATGTTTCTCTCATTCCCTTGGCTATATTTTTGAGCAACATGGACGTTGCAAAGTTGAATGATTTGGTAACGCTTTGTTTTAAATCCGTGCATTTAAGTCAGAAAAAAGAAAAAATGGGTGTGCTTTGCGCAACCGTCCCCCTCAACTTCCCTCCCGTAGGCAGATACCATCTGCGTGCTCGTGCAGACTCTTCTCGGGCTCTGCCTTACAGTAAATGCAGAAGAAGCTCATGAATAGAGCCAAAGCTTTGCCAGCCGGGGCCGCACCAGCGCACCAGCGCGCCAGCTGAAACCATTAACAAAGAAGGAGTTTTCTGTGGCCGGGGAAGTTTCGCTTTTCCGGAGGCGGCATTTTGCAACCAAAAGAGAGAAGCTGTTCGTCCCCAAAGAAGGATCCATGTGGCCCCTAAAAATCACTCTTGCCTAGTGCCTCTTTGTTGGCCCCCCAACCCTTGCCACTACCTCTTCCCCAAATAGAAGCCGTGGGTAACTCGGGAAACCAGCAGTCTTGTTTCTCTACTCGTTTCCCTGTCTGACACTAGACCATCCTCCAATTCAGGTTCCTGGGGAAACCATTCGAGATTCCTGGACGGCCTGTAGGTTCAAACAGTATTTCAGGAGAACTTACTGCATGGATGACATTGCATCGGGGATTGGGATCCAGCCCAGGCAAGAGCCTCGAGGCAGGCTGGGGCACAGAGGGCTCTGGAAGCAGAGGCGGAGGCCAAGAGAGCCACACGAGCTTTGATGGCAGACAGGGGCCTGTCGGGACGTGAGCTCTCCAGCGAGAGCTGGCTGTGTGACAAGCCAGGGCCCGAACTTGATTCTGGGGCTGTTCCATCCTAACAGTTTTTTTCGGTCGCCCAAGGCTCTCCCTCTGTCCAAGAAGACAAGAGAACAGGGATGAGATAAAACTTAGGAAATCGAAACCTCACCGCATTGTAACGCGCATGCCCAATGGACTTCCACAGCCCGACCTGAAGGCGGAGGGAGGCACACCTGCTGCCCGGGCCGGCATGGGTGCCCAAGGCTGCCCGCCCACTGTAGTTTGCTCAGGTCCTCAGAGTGACACAGCTCTTTACACGGTGCTTACAAAGCACTCTTGGCTTATTATTTCATGTAAGTCTCATGACAACGTTGGAAACAGCTGTCTTACTAATCACAATTTACAGAAGAGGCCCAGAGGGGTCAAGTGACTTATGCAAGGCCGCACAGCCAGACAGGGGCAGACTCGGGCCTCCGGCCCTGGGGTTCTGACACTGCCCAGGGTTCTCTCCATGAGTCCAGGGGGCCTCTTCTTCCTTGTCCTTCACTCACTCTTTCTCCTCTTGTTTCTTTACCCTTTTCTACCTGTGCCTCATTCTGCTGGGGCCACCCAGCCTGGCCAGCACCGCCCCTGTTTTCTGTACCTCATGCTTTAGGCCAGGGTTGTCCAAACATGGCTGGGAGGGGTGGGAGGGACAGCTTAGGAAAAAAATATAGGTTTACATCATAAAATTACAGATTGTGATTCAGCGGGTCTGGGGTGAAGACCAGAACTCTGTATTTTTGATAGGTTCCGTGGTACTTAATTTTATTTGGTCACAGATGCCTTTGCTAATCTGATGGAAGCTATGGGTCGCTCTCTCCAGAGAAATACACAACACATAAGTGTGGAAGACAATTCCAGATGGTTCTCAAAGCCTAGCCAAGAGGCAAGAGCCCCAGATAAGAACCATGAACTGGACAGCATGAACTGCTCGCTATTCCCCATACCTGACCAGCATTTCCCACACTCGATCCTTTTAAGGTTGTTCTAGTAGGACCCTGGCCCAGTATCATCAGTATCTCCTGGCAGCTGGTTGGAAATGCCAGATCTCGGGCCCACCCAAGACCCGGAGATCAGAACTGGCACTTTAACAAAATCCCAAGGGGACGTGCCAGGGTTTTAAATTTGCAGTGGCTGCAAGTCACCTCCAAAATGTGCCCCTCCCCCATCGAAAAATCCCCCAAACCTCAGAACCTGCCAACCCAACCCGGGTGCCCATCTTAAGGGAGCCACCACAAAACCTTCCAGAGCCCTTAGCGGGGACTCATAGCCCCCTGTCTATCCAGTCTGTAATTGCCGTTTGTCTCCAGACTCTCCCTGAAAGCAAAAATTCAGTAAGGTTGTTAAATGTTTCTTTGTTTCTATCTGCCTGCTTTTCATGACCTCCATGTCCCTAAGGTCCACCCCCCAGGTCAGCACCTTCACACACCAGCCACCCTCCCCACTCCCACCCCCACACCCCCACACTGCTCAGGCCACCTCGGGCAATGAGATCTCCAACTGAGGAAAGTGACTTCTTCCCTACTCTGCTCCCCTTGGCTACAGTCTCTCGGAGGGGCTGCGGTGACTCACGCTGTGACTATCCCAACAGTGTCTTTCCACTCGCCCCCTGGCCCGGGGCAGCCCCTCACTGCAGGGCCCAGGTGCTGCTCCATGGGGGCTGGCCCAGAGGGGAGTCTAAGGGACCAGCCCCTGGCTCGGCTGGGACACCACTCCCTCCCCACAACCAACCCAGGCCACTGCAGGTGAATCTTCCCTTTCTCTTCCCAAGGCTATCTCCACCTCCCCGACTGCCCCCCTCCACCACCATGCACCCCTCCCCACCCCCTCAGGTAGTGCCATGAGTCCTGCATGCAAATAAACCTGGGGCAGATCCAGCCCAGGACAGAGGATCCAGCGGAAATGCCTACACGCTGGAAGCTTGGGGTGAACTTCACTCAGCCCCACTGCCCATGGATACTTAACCATTCTTTCCGGAAAACAAGCTTCATGTTTGGTTGGCTTACCTCAGTCCCCCTCCTGCTGCTACCTGCACGAATGCTCTGCTAGGGAGACAGCGCGGGCTATGAACAGGGGTGCGGCACTGGAAGCCTGGAAATGAACACACGCTCTGCCATCCGCCTTCCACGCCAACCAGGCCTCCCACTGCCTCTTTCTCGGCCTCGCTTTCCTCATCAAGAAAACAGGGAGATGATCTCTAAGGTCCTGTGCTCATCTGGCATTCTGCACAAGAATAAAGGTTTCTAGTCCTTGAAAGGATAGGAGTCACAGAGTTGGGGGCCCAGGAAAATCGGCTCTGGTATCCCTGGAGCTAAAAGCAAACCTGGAAGGAGACCTGGAGGAGGTGTCTAGGAAGGAACTAACCAGTGCAGAGCCCACTGTGGGTCTCACTCAAAGGCCTAAGTGGCAGGGCGGGGGAGGGGAAGGGACACAGAAAGCACAGGCAAGGGGGCACTGTGCTAGATGGAGAGGGGAAGCAAGGGACCTGTAGAAGAGAGCTGAGGCAGAAGGCCAGGTGCTGGTTTCTGATATTTCTAGAATATCAGTCTTATTTCCTCTTTCCGTCACCCCTGACGGTGAGTGGGAGTCTGGGATGATGACAAAAGTCCATGCGGAGGATGCCTGTGGGGAGCCAGCCCACTGGAAGAAAGGAAAAGAGATTATTCACCAAGAAGAACTTTTCCATTCCTCATCTCTGAGGGGATGGGCAGGGGCCCGGGGAGGACTGCATATTTCAGGGAGTTGCCAAACCTTGACCCTGCCTCTCTCAGTACCCTTCTTTGGGCCTTTCCCTTGTATGCTCCTGAGCAGGGACCCAACCCAGATCTTGTGCTGGGACATTCCCAGCATGGCTCCACGTGAGATGGCCTTGGCTCCAGGCCCAGCAACTGGAATGCAGGCTCCAGCCAAACGCATTGTGTTCCATGGGATCTGGGAACTTCCAGAGCTGCCTCAGAGTGGGAATTTCCACTTGTTTCTCCTCCGTGACTGACCTTCCAGCTGAGGCGAGCATCTCTGCTTGACAGAGGAGGTGGGAGGAAGATAGCTATCAAGAAACTTTCTCTTCTATTCCCACCCTCCCATCTTGGATCTGTTTACTGTCTCACACTCGGCAGAGACCAAGTCACTTTCCAAAACTGATGATCCTTCTTGGAAGTAGAGACTTAGTTTCAAAGCATTAGAGGTCCATCTAAATACTCTGAAAAGCCAAGAAGATTTCCTGTGGGACCCTGGTCAGTTGCCCACACCTCCCCCCACCCCCACTCTCTGGAATACGGTTTCCTCACATGGAAGGGAAGATGTGGGAGCTCGCCATCTCTCCAGAGTTTTTGGCTCCAGGTTCCAGGGTTCTAGGCTTGACCAGGACATGGCTGACCCAGGATCTCAGCATCTTTAAACCTGTTCACCTGGACAGAACCCAAAGAATGGGTGGGTTCCTCAGGGAAATGGGATCCAACCCTCCCAGCCCATGGCAGGGGAAACTGAGTGATTAGGGAAGGGTTTTCATTACTATGAGGGAAAACTCCTGGGAAGTTAAGGTGAGGTGGTCTGGGAAGACATGGGTGAAACTGTACAGTCTACATTCCAAAACATGCTTTATTCATCCAAGAAGAATGGATTGGCAGAGCACTGAGCCCAATGCAGAGGGCTTTCGATGAGGGCAGGGGGTTAGAGGACTAGCAAGACAGAATGAAAATAAGGCTCCGGGAGGGGTACAAGCCAAGCAGCACACGTATTGACTTGTTCTCTTTATTCTGCGTTTTTGCAATTATACCCAAGAGTCTAGAATGGTCTCTCTGCAGAGTCTCTGCTCTCAGATTCTCTAGGAAACCAGCATCCATCGGGAGACAAGCCTAGCACCTGGGAGTAAGGATTCTGGAGTCAGGGCATCCTGGGTGGGAAGCCCGTCTCCACCTGCTCTTACCCATGAGATCCTGGACAAATTATTTACCTCGATTCTCCACCCAAGGAAGATGGGGGGTTTGGAGGACTGAGGCAATGCTGGGAAGGCCCTCAGCACAGAGCCCGGCTGCTGGGAGGCACTCCAAACCAGCGGCTCTCCCTTTCCCTTGCCATTGCTGACCACCAACTGTGGACCAGACACGGTCACGTGCTCAGGAGGACACATTTCTTATCACACAGGTAGTGACTGGCAAGTATTTCTTCTGGGAAGCTCTGTGGCTTTTCAGAGGGTTCGTCTCCACAATCCTTTAAGAAAGTAGAGTCACTAGATCCTTCCATGGCCGACTGGGCAAAAGTGAGCTCAGAAGCACGAAGCCCTGGAAGGAGAGAGTTGAGACCCAAGTTCTAGTCTCAGGCTTGACTCAGTCGCTAAGGGGCCTCGTGGAATCCTATTATATTTGCAAAAGAAAGGAATTCGCTGAAATCAGTATGAAGGTCTTTAGGGTTTTATGATGGTGATTTGGGGGTTTCTGGGGATAGCGCTAAGGCAGGCATTTGAATCCTGTAATACTGTTCCTCTGCTCACTCGGGCTCCCTGGGAAACAGAAAGGACCTGGGATACCAGCCCCCCACAACAGGGATGCCCTTGGTGCTGCTGCCTGTGCTGTTAACCACAGACTCCAAATCCCACAGCGACTTAAACCACAAGGAATGTTCTTCGGTTTGCCTTTCGATGTCTGCTAATTGGGCAGATGTGGAAGACAGAGGACGCCCAGGTGTATCAGCAGACAGCCAGCTGGATGATGAGTCACAGACACTGTGCCCTGGGAACCCTGGCAGGTTATTTAACCCCTCTGTGCCACGGTTGTCTAATCCATAAAATGGGAATTAACAATATCTACCGGGTGGGATTGGAGAATTGAAAGACCTGGCATTTGTAAAGGGCTTAGGGTCTTCCCAGCACAGAGTAAGCACTGTCTGAGTATGACATGGAAATTTCTTTGTAGCCCTATATGATCTATATGGCTTCTTCCAAGTCTTAAACCCAGCGATCCTTAGAACTCGGTTCTACGGTTACAAAATCCTATAGCTCTACTAAGCTTCCATTGTGCTGAATTTTAAGAAGCAAATGGATTTAGTACACTGCTGGGGAGCCCAGCAAGAAGGCATCAGGACCCATTCCTGGCTTGGAAACCTCATGGGTTGTTGCCTAAAGGCAGGCGAGTGAGGGGGAGCCTGAGATGCTGTCCTCTCCTGTGACCTCTCTTTCCTTGTTTCCTCTTTTACTGCAGAGTTTTCACTTCAGAGAAAGTGGAATTCCTCGGAATAATCTGCTTTGTTCACATCTGTGGTCGCTCTGGGCATAACTGTTCACTGCCCACCTCCACTTCTGCTGGTCTTAGCAGCAGATAGAAAAAGTGTCCCGCCCGGACTCACTGCTTCCTCCTACTTCCTGGAAACCTCCCAAGGGCCCCACACTTGCTCAGCACATTTTGATTCCTCTTCGTCATTCATTAAGAATGATGCTGCCTTGGGCCAGACTTTCTTTCTTAGCTCCACCCTCTTTTACCCTCAATAAAAGGCGGGCAGAGCAGCCCCAGGAGCCAGAGGAGCAGAGGGGCTGAGATCAACCCAGAAAACTCCAGCTCTCACGCCCAAGCTCCCTGCTCCCCGCCGACATGAAGGTCTCCGCCACACTTCTCTGCCTGCTGCTCACGGCTGCCGCCTTCAGCATCCAGGTGCTCGCCCAGCCAGGTAAGCCCCTCTCGCTTTCCCTCCAAAGCTCATCACCACACCTCTGGGTTCTCATGGGCCACCAGAGCAGGAGGACCACTCACAGTCTCCCGTCCATGACTGCTTTCTGACATCAGGAGAGTCAGAGAAGAACTGAGTAATCAGTGAAACTGATCACTCGGTTGCTCCCGGAAATTCCAGCCATGGACCCCAAAACCTGTCCTTCCATGTCTCCAGCTCTACCATCATCCCCTCAGTGCCCCTGCTCCTTGTAGCTGTGTTTTGGGGGAACTGGGGTGATCAAAAAGAGGGGACTCTGGTGGAGGGTGCGCAGGGTAGAGGGGAAAGGAGGAGACCCAGAATCTGGCCTGTGCTTTGTTCAGTCCAGCATCCAGAGCCAGGGATCCGCAGAGGCATCGGGGGTCAGGGAAACTCATAACTTGGAGCCTGGAGGGGGACCCTCAGCTGATCTTCCCTGACCCTGGATATTTGGATTATCTGTTCCTCCCAAGGTTGATGATTAAGGACACTCCCAGGAATTATCCAGTTTTAACAACTGCTGCTTCCCTCCGTTCATTATCAATGCTATGCACCCATTATAAAGTAGAGGAAACTGAGTTCGTGTAACATTCAAGCTCTGAAGCATAGGCAGAAATATTGGGATGTATGGGTCCTACCTCCACTCCTGACTTCCCTTTGCCTTCCCCTTACTGCTCCTTTCTGCTATGATTAAGATCAGAAGAATCTAGTCCATCCTAAAATGCTTTTTCTTTGTGGTCTTATTTCCAGATGCAATTAATTCTCCAGTCACCTGCTGCTATACATTCACCAATAAGAAGATCTCAGTGCAGAGGCTGGCGAGCTATAAGAGAGTCACCAGCAGCAAGTGTCCCAAAGAAGCTGTGATGTAAGTTGAGCACCTCAGCCCTCCCTGGTCAATTTCTTCCTCTGGGAGCAAGAAGAAAGCCTTACAAACTTAGAGTCAGAGATGTGGGTCATCTGATCTAATATCCAACGGTGCCCAATGGGAATATTGAGGCCACAAGGTCAAAAGAGACCCCCACCATCACTCTCCATCTGGGAGCTTATACACATCCTCCCAATTTCCTTAGCAGAAAGTCAGGATGGCTGAAACTGGGACAGTTGCCTAGGTGCCCTCTTTCCACCTGCCTTCTCCTCTCATTCCCATGGCAGCAACTCAGGGCAGAATGGGCTGGAGTCCGAGGCAGAGATCTCAGTTTGACTCTATCTAACTCCATCCTCTCTCCTCTGCAGCCTCAAGACATTCCTTAACAAGGAGATCTGCGCTGACCCCAGTCAGAAGTGGGTCCGGGATTCCATGGCACACCTGGACAAGAAAACCCAGACCCAAACAGCAAAGCCATGAATACTCACTCTGAAAACCGAAGAATCTGAAACTAATTTATTTTCTTCTAACTTACCCTAAATGCCCTGTGATATTTTATTATAATTGCAAAGGGTATGAACTGTATTGATATGCACACGATGCCTTAAGTAATGTTAATCTTATTTAAGTTATTGATGTTTTAATTTTATCTCCCATGAATACTAGTGTGTGTGTTTTTTTTTTTTTTTTTTTTAATATGGAGACTTGGAAACAAACTACTTTCTTCTGGGGGCCCCAGTTCCAACCCCTGGGCTGGTGTGAAGATCCTTGCAGGGATCATTAAGGCAAGACTACGTTTTAAATTCCAAAGATTGCTTACAATGGTATTGTGGAAATGTATATTCTGTAACTATTGATCAATATACACATATATATATATTTTTGTACAAAATCTGACTTCTGGTGTTTTCTTGAAGGAAATTAAAAAGCTGAGCATAATCTTGGTGAGGAAGAAGGAATATGGTTACAGAGGGTGGGTTTGTGTTGGGAGGAATGACACTGTCATTGGCCCTGGTCTTTTCCACTGGGTAGGCTCCTCTGAGTAACTATAGAAGAATCTTTAAGGCCGGACCCAGTCAGGCATTCCAGTCACACCACTCCAGTCCCCGAGACCAACTGCCCAGATCCTAGTTATCCTTGTACCCTGTTTAGCAACACCCCTATCTCCTTTCTCACAGCCCTTGACCCCTGTCCTCAATCTTTCCCATAACCTAATGCTACTGCCCCTGAACTGGGATACTTGCCCCCAGTCTCTCCTCCTCCAAGTCATCTCCAACTTAGAGTAATACAGACACTGCAAACTTTGGGAAATCATGGAATGATTAAATGACCATTGATAAATGGTTATGTTAAGATTTCATAAAGAAGATATGACTTCAACTTATCTTTGATGAATGCACAAGATTTTTCTAGAAAAAAAATACAGTATCATTTAGAAAAGGAAGAAGAACTTTCTCCATCCCAAATAAATAAATAAAATCTTAAAAATGGAGGAAGTCTGGGTGGCTCAGTCGGTTGAGCGTTGTCCAACAGGTGATTTTAGCTCTGATCATGATTTCGGAATTATGAGATTGAGCTCTGCCTTGGCTCTGTGCTCAGCGTGGAGTCTCTTTTGTCCCTCGGCTCCCCTTCCATCTCCACCCTCACACTTGCTTGCTCTCTGTCTCTCTCTCTGTCTCTCTCTCTCTCTCTCATTTCCAAATAAATAAATAAAACCTTAGAATAGGAGAAAAAAGAGTGGAAGCCAATACCTAGAGTTAGAAATGATGATGACATGTACATAAAAGAGGGTGAAAACCCATGAGATGGGAGTAGGGGTCCATATCTATGTCAAGGGATGGGGAAGTTAGGAAAGAATGTTGAGTCAAAGGTTCTGAATGTCAGTGTGGTAAGTCAGTACTCAACCTCATAGGTTAAAAGGAGGTGTTGAAAATGTCTGCACCAATGTGGAAGGACATGCCATGTTTGGAGGCTCAGAAGTGAGTCAGTAAATGTAACTTACTGGCTTCTGAAAAGCCTGGAGAAGTATGGACAAGGGAGAGGCTACTGCCATGATCGAGACAAGAGGTGATGAGTGCCTGAATATGAAACCCAAGAAGCAACTTTGGAGAAGAATGAACTAGGTAGAGTGAAATGCTGTGCATTGTAGATGGAGAAGGAACTATCACATAAGACATAGAAGTCCCTTCTATAACCCACATTCTAAGGAGACAATTTCCCTGAAATCAGAATGTACTTCTGTCCACCACTATCCCCATTTCAATTCAAGGAACTTGGGATCATCCATTTATATGGATAAGCCTCTTTTTCCTGAATGTCTGCCTAAGGTCTATACTCCCTTGGATGGCATTTAACCTTACCTGGAAGGTATTTGATCCCTCTAGGTACAGACAGCCTTTTCACTAAGGAAAGTAGGTATCTTGCCCTTTTTTAAAAAGATTTTATTTACTTATTTGAGAGAGAGAGAAAACATGGTGCACAAGCCCCTCTGAATGGAGTGGCAGAGGATTAAGGAGAAGCAGACACCCCATTGAGCAGGAAGCCCAATGTGGGGCTCTATCCCAGGACCCTGAGATTATGACCTGAGCTTAAGGCATCTGTCTAATAGACTGAGCCACACAGATGCCCCAATATCTTGCCCTACTGAATAAATTCTGCGTGGTAAATGTGCAGATTCATCAGGCCAATCTGGTGGGGAGATGGCTGGTGTATCAAGCTAGACTGGGCAATGCCTTCTGTAGCTGGGGAAAACGCTGGCTGGCAGAGACACTCAAGTTCTCATCCCAGCACTGGCATTGACTCACTCTGTCATTCAGGGCAGATTGAGTCTTCTGAGTCCCCACCAGCAAAGTGAGGATGAAATGTGTTACAAATAGGAACTCCACAGAACCAAGGTTCGAGGATCTGCGAATGCATGTCTTGGCAAACTTCCATTTCTACCAGTTGGAGCTGAAGAGGAAAAAACGGGATTCTGTTTCTCCATCCCCAAGCCAGTCCAGGTCCCTGGTTTGGGCTGAGGGATTCCATCAAAGCTCCAAGTAACATTCCCCAAAGTCCGCTGAAGCATCAGTCAGCAGACGATTTATTGGCTGTTTTCTATGGAGCTCACTGACCCAAACGCCCTGTCCACCAGCCTTCCCTGCCTTTCCTCCACCTCTCCAATCTGCAGCCTTGTTTGCCAACCAGGACTAAATCCCTCGTGGCAGTGGATGCCAGGAGACGGAAGGGAATGCAGGGCAAGCAAATGGTACATCCCCATACAGTTTACTGAGCATGAGACCCTCTGAAGCCAGGCAGATTTGAGGTGGGGGGTCTCGAAGGAGGGGAAGCTGTGAGAGGGTCTGTCTGTGAGCTCAAGCCCAAAAGTAATCTGCTCACATTCCCTTTCCAAGCCTTTTTTTTTTCAATCTTCAATCCATTTTTTTTTCCCTGCAGCTAAGCATGGGAGTCCTTGCTCTCCGTGTGACGAAACTATGAACACGAAGCCCTGGCAAGAGGCCCTGGTTTAAGAAGGAATGCCAAGTGCGGTGTATTCATTTCCTGCAGCTGCCAACGATCTTTTCCAGGAAATCTATGCTTTTTCTATTGTACTCAAGATCCTTCCAGCCTCTGCTGGATTCCAGAATTGTTTCTACATTATTATTATTATTTTTTTAGTACTCATTTCAGCAACATCCCTCTTCCAAGTATCAAAGTCTCTATTAGTTTCTTATTGCTACTGTAACAATATATCATAAACTTAATGGCTTAAAACAATGTAAATATATTACCTTATAGTTCTGGAGTTCAGAAGTTTGCAATGACTCAGCAGGGCTGCACTCCTTCTGGAGGCTCTGGGGGAGAATCTGTTTTCTCGCTTTTTCTAACTTTTAGAGTCCACCCGCATTCTTTAGCTCATGACCCCTTTCTCCATCCATCAAAGCTTTAAAGTGGGGAGGGGTGGAGCTACAAAGGATCAAAGTTTTCATATGTTGAAATTAAGATGACATTAATCTTAACCAGGTTGTGATACATGATAATGTTACTCTTCAGAGTAATCACTAAGAAAATAACTAAAAATGTATATATAATAAAAGAAAAAAAAAACAGAATAAAAGGGTATCTAATAAAATGGTACTCTCTGTGCATCACAAAATGATAATAAAGAGAGGACTGAAGTCAGTAAGATGGCCAAATAAGATGTCCCTTGCTCATATCTCTCCCTAAACAACAATTTTGCACCTATCCGTGGACAAAAGTTACTTTGGGGGCTGTGGGATCTGGCACCATGCGCCAAGGAAGGAGCCACTCACCCATTCATCGGGTCAAAAGCATATAGATACCAGTCCTGGCTGCAGAACCTGCAGGGACCTCTCTTGGCTGTGGTCTGGGAGCCCCTTGGAAAGCACTGCCCTAGGCAATCTCTTACAAATGAAAGAACATCTGTGGAAGCCCAGGTTTTAGGCAGAGAAATTCCAGCACACTCTCAGAAAAACAACAACAACAAGTCAAGTTTGCATGCATTGGAGAGGGTAAGAAGAACAGTTTGACATTACCTGCATCCCTCCGTCCCCAAAGCGACACCGATCAGAGCCAAGAGAGACCCTTTTAAACTGTGATTTCTCCCGTGGGGGGAAGCAAGAGCACCGGGGGGAGCGTCCCCAGCTCCTGAGCTAAGACAGGGTTGCCAAAGAGACCCATTTGCCTCCTGCCTCCTCCGAAGCACTGATTCATTGAGCTGCATGACTGAGTGGGCAAAAAGGAGCTGGCCAAACACAGATAAGACTCTGACGGGGTTCAAGGGACATGGATCCCACTAATGACACCACAGACTCCATTTAGAAGCCTGCCTACAAGCCACTGAAGATGTCAAACCAGCAGATCCCCCTTAAATGGCCCATGGGCACCCCCAATACTCCATGACCCTCACCCAAACACCCCCTCCAACCTATGGCTATCTTCCTGTGAGTGTTCCTGACAAGGGAAAGGGCAAGCTGTGACAGACAGCTAAGGGGCAGGCACAGAAAGCCACCTGCAGCTGTGATCCAGGGCGAGACCACAAACATGGGCTCTAGCTCCACCCTTGGGAAAGCATGGCAGACTGTCAGCACTTAGCCGGGTGTACTGGGACTGAGCGAAGGCATGCAAGCTTAAGAATTCTGTCACAAGAGGAAGCAAGAAGCATGGAACAGTCCTATCTGTAGAACCTCTGAAGAAGCTTCAAAATCACTAGCAGAGCTGATGGAAGGAAGTTGCCTCCCAAAGTCAGTCAGTGAAAACCAGAAGAGGTGACTACTGCTTCTACTTCAAATTCAAAGAAACAAAACAGGGCTTCAAGGAACATGAAAAATCAAGGAAACATGACACCACCAAAGGCTTACAATAATTTTCCAGTGACTGACCCCAAAGGCATGGAGATCCAGGATGGATCGGAAAAAGAATTTCAAATAGACATTTTTAAGGAAGCTCAGTGAGCTACAAGAGAACAGAGAAAGACCTTTTAATAAAATCAGGAAAACAAACCAGAAACCAAATAAGCTTACTAAAGAGAGAGGAATTATTAAAAAGAAGTTCTGGAGCAGAAGGTGGGATGAAGGAAATGCAAAACACAATAGATATCATCAATAGCAGAGTGGACCACGGAGAGGAAAGAACTTGTGAAGAAGCACCTAGAAATGTTCTAGTCAGAGAAGAACAAAGAAAAAAGAATAAAGAAGGCTGAAGAAAGCCTTTATGATCTATGGGATATCATCAAAAGAAGCAGTATTTGGAGTCCCAGAAGGACAGGGAGGGAGAAGGAAGCAGAAAGCTTACTTTCTTTCATTAAAGAAGTAATGTCTGAGAACATCCCAAATCTGGGGGGAGATTTCAATATCCAAGTTCATGAGATTCATAGGTCCTCAAACAAACTCAACTGTAAAAGCTCTTCTCCAAAGACATATTGGAATGAAACTGTCAAAAACCAAAGGCAAAAAGAATCTTAAAAGCAGAAAGAGAAAAGAAACTTGTTACTTGCAAAGGAAGCCTGGGACAGTAATCCGGATTTACCAGCAGAGACTTTACACTGGGGAGACAGTGGAATGACATAGTGAAACCACTGAGAGAAGAAAACTGCCAATCAAAACACTACCTGGAAAAGTTGTGTTACAGAAATGAAGGATATCTGGAGACTTTCCCAGACAAACAAAAACTGGAAGTCTTCATTACCCCAAACCTGCCTTACAAGAAATGCTGGAAGGAGTTTTTCAAGCTGAAAGGAGAGAATGCTCATTAGTAACATGAAAACATATACATCACACTAGGAAAAGTAAGTAAATAGTCAAATTCAGAACACTTGAATACTGTGATATATTAAACACTTAACTCTACTATAAAAGTTAAAGGACAAAAATTATAAAAAATAACTATAACTATAATAATTTGTTTATGGTTACACAATATAAAAAAAGGTAAAGTTGTAAACATAAAAGGAGGGATAAAGGGGCAAAACTTTTTTTAGAAGAGATTTTATTTATTTATTTGATAGAGAAAGACACAGTGAGAGAGGGAACACAAGCAGGGAAAGTGGGAGAGAGAGAAGCAGGCTTCCTGCTGAGCAGGGAGCCCAATGCGGGACTCGATCCTTGGACCCTGGGATCATGACCTGAGCTGAAGTCAGATGATCAATGACTGAGACACCCAGGTGCCCCTAAGGGTAAAGCTTTTGTATGCTGTCCAAGTTAAGCAACAAGCATAAAATAGACTGTTAAATCTGTAAGATGTATTATGTGAACCTCATGGTAACCTCAAATAAACATCTATAATACATATGCAAAAGATAAATAGAAAAGAGTCAAAGCATACCACTATGGAAAATAATCAATTCACAAATGAAGGCAGCAAGAGAGGAAGAAAGGAACAAGGGAACTACAAAATAAAAAACAGTAAGATGGCATTACCAAGTCCTTACCTATCGTTACTCACCGAATGTGAATGGATTACATTCTCCAGAAAAGGCATATGTGGATGAATAGATTGAAGAAGAAAAAAAAAGACCCAAATATATGCTTCCTATAGGAGACTCACTTCAACTTGAAGGACACATATAGGCTCAAAGTGAAGGGATGGAAAAGATATTCCATGCAAATGAAAATCAGAACAGAACAGGAGTGGGGCACCAGGGTGACTCAGTCTTTTAAGCTTCTGCCTTCGGCTCAGGTCAAGATCCCAGGGTCCTGGGATAGAGCCCTGCATCGGGCTCTCTGCTCAGCAGGGAGCCTGCTTCCCCCTCTCCCTCTGCCCCATAACCCCCAACCCCAGCTCGTGCTCTCTCTGACACTCTCTCTCTCAAATAAATAAATAAAATCTTTTTAAAAAATAATACAAAACAAAACAAAAGAGAACAGGAGTAGTCGTACTTACAGTGGACAAAAGAGACTTTAAGCCAAAAGCTGTAAGAGACAAAGAAGAAAGAAGAAAGATCGCAAATAAAAAACCTAACTTTATACTTCAAAAAACCAGGGAAAGGGTAACCTTAGCCCAAAGTTAGCAGACGGGAGGAAATAATGAAGATCAGGGCAGAAATAAATAAAGACTGAAAAACAGTAGAAAAGATGGACAAAGCTGAGAGCTTCCCATCAAGCCCCTTTTTCATTGATATCATAAGCAATTGGCTGATAAGCTTGTAGTGTGTGTGTTTAGAGAGGAGCAGCTTGAGATGGGCAGTCAGACTACTGGTTTTCAAAATCCAGTCTTCGGATCCTTAAAATACATGTGGGGGAAAGGATGTGAAGACTCCTGTCTCTGCTTCAAACTGAGTAGGTATACTTTGATTTTGTTCATAAATTTGGCTTTCCCTCCCTTGCTTTACTTGGAAAGATATTTTCCTAGCTAATCCCATATTTTAAAAACCACAGCATTCCATGATCTTATTATGTGCCTTGTAGCCTATGGAACAGGTAGTGGTTTAAAAACCTGCCTGCAAACTCTTGTATGTTCATTGAATTAAGAGATGTAGTCTGTGTTCTCTAACTCTGAACTTGGGAGACTTAAATCATCATGTAAAATATCCACATCCAGCTATGAAGAGGGGCCCCCGGAGAGATGGGGGTGGGGGGGAGAGAAGATTCCATTGGATTCAACCCTCAGCTGTTTAAGACCTGTCAGCTCAGACACCTGACATTGAGTGAAGGCCTTGAGATGACCTCAATCCCAGCCATCACCCAGCTGCAAAGATGTAAAAACAAAAAACAAAACAAAACAAAACAAAACAAAAACCCCTGAGGATGAACTGCCTTGGCTTATTCAAGAACAAAATCAACGATTGCCCTTGCTTTCAGTCACTGTTTTCTGATGGGTGGTTAGAGGGAAGTTGATTATGACAATAGATACTACAATTTTAGGTATTATTCTAAGAATACTGAAACCTGTGTTTCTGCTAATGTTCTATTATTGTATTTTTTGGATTTTAGAAAAGCCAGCAGGATTTAAAGCAGGAAAGGATCTCTGGAACCAGGTGTCCTAGAGATGCTATCTGAAAAGGAAAATTTGGGGAAATCCCTTACATCTCTTTGATTTGGTAACACTACTTCCTTTCTTTTTCTACATGAAGTGTTTCATTTCAAAGAAGCAGAACCCTTAGTAAGAGTCATAGGTCACACGCCACCTGGGCATAGCCCACACCTCGCATACCAGCCCTGAATCCGGTGGAAGGCAGGCCAACATCAATCATGCCTTCTCTCTCATTTTCTAGCATCTTTCCCAGGGCAGAGCAATGGGTCAGCACATGTACCATTCTGTCCTATGATTCATTCCAAATGAAGTCCTGCCTATCACCCACTCACTTTCTTTCTATTCCTGTCTGCTCCTATAAAAGGAGGGCAGAGCCACCAGAGGAGCAGAGAGGCTAAGACCAATCCAGAAACCTCCAGCTCTCACGCCCAAGCTCCCTGCTCCCTGCCGACATGAAGGTCTCCGCCACACTTCTCTGCCTGCTGCTCATAGCTGCTGCCTTCTGCCCCCAGGTGCTCGCCCAGCCAGGTAAGCCCCTCTCGCTTTCCCCCCGAAGCTCATCACCACACCTCTGGGTTCTCATGGGCCACCAGAGCAGGAGGACCACCCACAGTCTCCCGTCCATGACTGCTTTCCGAAATCAGGAGAGTCAGAGAAGGACAAGGAGTGAAACTGATCACTCGGTTGCTCCCGGGAATTCCAGCCATGGACCCCAAATCCAGTCCTTCCAGGTCTCCAGCTCTACCATCATCCCCTCAGTGCCCCTGCTCCTTGTAGCCATGTTTGGGGGGAACTGGGGTGATCAAAAAGAGGGGGACTCTGGTGGAGGGTGCGCAGGGTATTTCCAGAGGTGGTAGAGGGGAAAGGAGGAGACCCAGAATCTGGACTGTGCTTTGCTCAGTCCAGCATCCAGACACAGGGCTCCGCAGAGGCATCGGGGATCAGGGAAACTCACAACCAGGCCTAGATTGCTCAGAGACCAGAGGGGGACCCACAGCTGCGGAACCCCGTCCTAAGGAATTGGGCTATCCTATGAGCCCCTCTAACAACACCCAGAGTTGTTGCCACTTCCTCTTCCCCTCGCAGTTAGCGGTGGTATCCTTCCATTTCACGGTCCGTGCCGATGAGACTGAGAGGTTCAGACCAGAGACACAGCACTTAGAGTGGCCAGGATCCCTTTCCTTCGACTCTCCTCCTTACCGTTCCCTACGTTACAAATAGGAAGTCCCAGCACACACCCTAAATAACCCTTGTTGTTGTTTCAACAGACGGCATTAATAGCTCAGCCACCTGTTGCTATAGATTTGCCACTAAGAAGATCCGCATCCAGAAGCTGAAGAGCTACAGAAGAATCACCAGCAGCTACTGTCCCCGGGAAGCTGTGATGTGAGTGATGCCATGATCACCCGCGCTCAACCCTTGACCTTGAGTTCTGCTCCCAGGCAGTGGATAGAGTTATTATTAAGACGAGTTGGAATTTAACCCCTAGATGCTTAGACCAGCTGTAATCCAATCCCAGAAATTTTTTGTGGGAAAAGGTAATTGGAGAACATAGAGACTTCCCATTCCCAGCTCCCTGTCTAGCTGTTAGTTCAGATGTCGGTTCCTTCATCCAGGACACGGGCTGGTTTCCCCCAGGGGAAGCAAAAGTAGCTACTTCCCCTGAGTTCCTTCCATCATCCTCCCACATCACCCCAGGCTAATGGGACAGGCCAATTTCCCACAGAGTGAGTTACACTCCCAGGTTGAATCTTCAGTGCACTCTGTCTAACTGCCCTCTCTTCCCACAGCTTCAAGACCAAACTGGCCAGGGACGTCTGTGCCGACCCCAAGCAGAAGTGGGTCTGGGATCTCATGGAGTACCTGGACAAGAAAACCCAAACCCGAAAGCCGTGAACATTCATGCCCACAATGAAGCCAAGGCAGTACCCAGGAAACAATTCATTTATGTTCCTTATCTTTTCCAACATACCTTCTGAGATTGTTCTATTATAATTTTAAAGAATATGAGATTTGTGTAATAATGTGAATCATAGTTTTTTCTTAAGTAATTCTTTATGTCTTCTAAGTTGATAATATTTTAATTTAATGTGCTCTGGAATTGAATGTATTTTAAATGTAAACCCTTGGACATATCCCATAACTTCAGCCCACCAAAAACTGCGGGACTCTCCCTTCCTCTCTACCTCATTGTAACGTTGTGTAGATCTTTGCACGAATCAAAGCAAATATACATATACTAAATTTTAAGAGGAGATGTCCCTATGAAACCATAAGATTATTCTAGAAATGATTATTTTTATATGTACAACTCTTGAATTTTTACATAAAATATATTTTTGGATAAAACTTGACTTTGATGCCTTTTTATTTTTTTTTTAAGATTTTGTTTATTTATTTGTCAGAGAGAGAGAGAGATCAAGCACAGGCAGACAGAGTGGCAGGCAGAGGCAGAGGGAGAAGCAGGCTCTCTGCCGAGCAAGGAGCCCGATGCGGGACTCGATCCCAGGATGCTGGGATCATGACCTGAGCCGAAGGGAGCTGCTTAACCAACTGAGCCACCCAGGCGTCCCTACTTTGATACCTTTTTAAAGGACAAGATAAAGCTGGTGGGAGTACCAGGGAGAGAAGGGCTGGTTTCAGAAAGCGGAGCTTGTGTTCTGGGGGAATGAGCATAGGATGGACTCTGGGCTTGTCCCCAGGCTGGGCTACCCTGCACAGCAAGGAGTCAGGTTGCCTAGGGCCAGGTTTGGCCAACTCCACAGCTCTAACTGACATCAGCTTCAGCCATTCATTCAAATACCTTCTTCCTTTCCAAAATTATTTCCTTCCTCACCATCCCACATCCTTCCCAAGAGCCTCTCCCCTCAGCTGTTGCCTTAGTCTTACAGCTGGCTGGTTTTCTTTTTTCTAACCCTTGAATCTAGAATAATGCAAGTATCACCTGCATTGAGGAACCAAGGAGGGACTCAACAGAGGACCTCAGACGTTCCCTTCCACATCTGGGAACCATGTGTCATAGAAAGATCTCTATCTTTATATGTTGAGGGAGAGCAAGGAGGGTCAGAAGGGTATGAGCAAGGAGGGCATGACAAGGCAACATGCTAAAAAACCCTTGATAACTTCAAGCTGAGCTTCTTGGAGAGAGAGGGTTGCTCAAAACTCCTGTAGAAATTTCAAGGTGTCAGGAGAAATCAGACACTTTGGTGGCAAGCAGACAATTCATAGGTGACTCGTGGATGCTCAGGCCAGGTCCAACAGCCCTTTCCTCCCCACCTCCCCATAGTCCTCAACCCCAAACATCTCAAATGCCAGTCGGGAACAACAGTAGCCCGACCAGGCTAAAGAGGGATACTCTAGTGCCATGAAACACAGCAAGCCCTGTGGTCCAGGCAAATACCAAGCAGTGTCAGGTCGTAGGACGAGCAAGAAGAGACGGGTTCCATGTGCCCAAGGCCTAAAGGAATCTGATTACACTCTCCCTGTCAAGACTGTCTATTCATTTTCAAGGAATTCTGAACTCATTGTCCTCATTGGGCCTCTTTGGACACAGGGCATTAAAGAGAAATTCGAAACCACAACCAGGAACAGAAGCTGATCCACAACTGGGCATGGAGTTTAATGGGACTCAAAAATCAGTCTGGGTGTAAAACCAATGTGCCTAGTAAATTAGGGCAAGTTATTTTTCCTGACTGGGCCCCCATCCATGGAGATTTATGGTCTCATATTGGCATCAACATCTCTTAGACATTAATGAAAATTTAGATTTCCAAGTACCATCACCAAAAATTCTAATACAGAGTGTTGGGTGGACAAAGTGCCCCTTCCAACTTTTTAACTGGTTTCCAGCCCTGTCTCCAGAAGTGTGAAGGGTACACCCTGATGTTCTCCTTCAGATCAGTGCAGTCTCTGGGCCTGATCTGTGCCTCTGGCTTAGACATGAAGAGTGACTTTGGTCTGAACTTTCCCACCTCCTAGATTTGGCCATTGGACATGCACCAGCTTTGAAAGAGCTGAAGTTGTAAATGCCCACCTCATGCTCATGTGCTCTTCAGCATTTTCCAGCCTACCTTGCATTTATTTAGGGCCATATGACTGGATTCTAACCAACCAAGTGAGGACCAAAATGATGTAAGCCATTTTCCCATGACAGCTCATTCTTCTGGGCTTCTCTTCCTCTGTCATGCTGACCTTGGAGTCAACGTGCTCCAAATTATCTCAGCCTTCGGATAGAGGCATCCCATGTCCTTAAGCCACTGGAAGAGAGCCACATGGCTTACCCTACTCTGTGACAGGTGAAAGAAATAATCCTTTGTTATATTAAGCCATGAAGTTGGGAGCTTAGCTTAACCCCAATTAATAGAGGAATTGGTGTCATGATCGTGTGTAGCCAGTAGAAACCTAAAATGTGTAGCATTGACTTGACATTTGGCAGCAGACAGTGAGGAAACTATCTCAGGTTGAAACGATGGAGAATCTTGTTACAAAGTGTCAGAGCTGTCGGGTCCTCTGCTGAAATTACAGCCCCAAGGAGAGAGTTTTTAAAATATGCATTAGTAATGCATTGGTTGATTTTTTTTGCATTGGTCAGGGTGTTGAGAGAAAGAGATGAACTCAAGAAAGCATTGACTTGTTTTAAAGCAACAATGAAACAGAATCTTACATTCTTGGAAAAGCCATCTGTAGTCATTTGTAGGTCCCAAACACTAAGAAAAGGCTTAATTTAAGAAGAAAAAAGTAAAAAGATTTCAGTAACAAAAATCCAGGAAAAAAATCTGAGTTGGACCAGTGACTAAAGGCAAAAATCAGATTGAAGTTGTCACCCTGCCATTTCAAGCCTCATTAAGAGGAAGGAGGAGAGAGGAAAAGGCAGAAAAATAATTTGAGAAATGTACCTAGAAAGAAATGGGCTGTGACTACTGGCAGATAGATCTGGCTGGGTGGAAAGAGATCAGAAGCCTGCTAATTTCTCAAGAGAACTAGACTATATTGCCAATAAAACCATGAAATCCTGCACTAAAAACGCATAGCCATTGACCATTCAAAAGGAAAACAAACTTCAAGCAAGCCATCTTCCAAGGCTGCAGAGCCCTGTAGGAGAATATGCTCCTTCCATGACCACTTCAGAGGTGGCCAAGAGGAATAATGTAGAAGGAAGGACCTCACAAAAACAACCAGGACCCAGGATCAAAAAGACAAAAGAGCTTCCCCAGATTGCAGAATCACGACTAACCGAAGGTAAGGGACTTAGACAACATTTGCCTGAAGGACTTCAGGGTCTCTACAGAGCACTGACCACTGGTGTGCCATCTTGCCCTCCACCAATGAAGGTGTTGGTTCCAAGTACCTGTCCTCCTCAAACTTGATATATTATGTCAGGGGCAAATTCAGAGGTCACTGAACAAAGTAGATCCATGCCCTCACCTGACAGAGAGGACCACTTGCCATCCAGAGATCCTGGGCATTTATTTTGGTGCAATGATTTTATAGGACTTTGGGTTGGTCTCTCTTGGGGATTGGTTGATTGCATTAAGCTATTTTAAGAAGCAGTGAGCAAAGGACAGACTGCACAGAAACTATTAGTTCTTACCAAGTCTTCATGTATTCCTCTTCATTTCTCAGCCTTCCTTGCACTTGGAGCCATAGGATGACTTAAGACACATGTGGTAGAAGTTGCTTCCATGCCTGGTTCTTTAAAGCCCCCTGTACAATCTATCAACCTTCTCTCCCTTGCCTCAGTGAACATGGGGCAATCCAGCTGCTTGTAAATCACAGATAGCATCTGGAACATGAGCTTCCATGTCCCAGATGCTGGCTATCATTTATAAGCAGCTGGATCGCTGAGTTACTCCTTTGAAAAGAGTGCCTTGGGCAAGCAGCCTGACCAATGTCAGGTGGTGAAATGAACAACAAAGAAATACCTTTTGCAGTGAGATGCTGAGATTTTCGTGCTTGTCGTGGAAGCATAGGCTGGCGTTGCTGTGACCAACTGATGCCCGGAAATACTTTCACCATCCTGTCCCCATTTTCATCGTCGTGCAAAGGACTCAAGTTGGTTGCCCAAAGAGGATTATACAGGATAATGTGATAAGCAGTAAGAAAATTTTTAAAAAGAGAGCTCTGAAAAGCAGGCTTCACTTTTATAAGTGACTTCATGAAAGAGGAAGCTGCTTACCTTCCCTAAGCCTTTGTTGTCTCATCTTTAAAATGAACCTAATTAGAATTCCTACTTTGTAGGTTTGTTGGAGTATTTAAATAAGTGAACCCTCAGGAAATGAAGCAATGTACTGCTTGTGTACGTTGAGTAAGTTGGCATCGTTACTGAGAACTTGCTAATTGCTAGACACATGGTTAGAATTTTTTTATTAACATATAATGTACTAATTGTTTCAGGGGTACGGGTCTGTGAATCATCAGTCTTACACAATTCACAGAGCTCACCATAGCACATACCCTCCCCAGTGTCCATCACCCAGTCAACCCCATCCCTCCTACCCCTCCCCTCCAACAATCCTCAGTTTGTTTCCCGAGATTAACAGTCTTTTATGGCTTGTCTCCCTCTCTGGTTTCATCTTGTTTCATTCTTCCTTCCCTTCCCTGATGTTCCTCTGCCTTGTTTCTCAAATTCCTCACATCAATGAGAGCATATGATAATTGTCTTTCTCTGATTGACTATTTTGCTCAGCATAATACCCTCTAGTTCCGTCCATGTCATTGCAAATGGCAAGATTTCGGGGCGGGCGGGTGATGGCTGCATAGTATTCCATTGTATATATATACACTACATTTTCTTTATCCATTCATCTGTCGATGGACATCTAGGTTCTTTCCATAGTTTGGGTATCGTGGACATTGCTGCTATAAACATTGGGGTGCATGTGCCCCTTTGGATCACTACATTTGTATCTTTAGGGTAAATACCCAGTAGTGCGATTGCAGGGTCATAGGGGAGCTCTAGTTTCAACTTTTTGAGGAACCTCCATACTGTTTTCCAGAGTGGCTGCACCAGCTTGCATTCCCACCAACAGTGTAGGAGGGTTCCCCTCTCTCCGCATCCTCTCCAAAATCTGTCGTTTCCTGACTCATTAATTTTAGCCATTCTGACTGGTGTGAGGTGATATCTCACTGTGGTTTTGATTTGTATTTCCCTGATGCTGAGTGAGGTAGAGCACTTTTTCATGTGTCTGTTGGCCATCTGGATGTCTTCTTTGCAGAGATGTTTGTTCAGGGTTAGGATTTTTTTTTTTTAAAGATTTTATTTATTTATTTGACAGAGATCACAAGTAGGCAGAGAGGCAGGCATAGAGAGAGGGGGAAGCAGGCTCCCTGCTGAGCAGAGAGCCTGATGCGGGGCTCGATCCCAGGACCCTGAGATCATGACCTGAGCCGAAGGCAGAGGCTTTAACCCACTGAGCCACCTAGGTGCCCCCAGGGTTAGAATTTTTATGCTAACATATATTTGGGGTAATCTTCCTCCCAAAGTAATAAGAAACTGCAGACGTGGTCTCAGTGACCCTTGAGAGAGAGAGAGAGAGGTAGCACAACCTACTTGGTTCCATTTTGCACAAGGGAAAAGGGGGTCCAGGGGATACGATGTGGTAAAAGTTTCACAACACGGGGGTTCACAAGACAGAGGTTCTAGAATCAGGCTCAGCCTAAAACACACCATGTTGCCTGAGGGATTATGTCGCTGGTCCCCAGGTCTCTCTATTCCTTTTTTTTTTTTTTAGCATCAGGCTAAGTGGCACCTGGGTGGCTAGTTGGTTGAGTGCCCTACTCCTGATTTTGACTCAGGCTGGGATCCCAGGACCCTAGGATCAAGCCCCATATTGGGCTCCACGCTCAGCTCAGTGTGTTTGAGATTCCCTGGGCTCACCCCTCTGCTCCCTCTCTCTCTAATAATAAATAAAAAGTTTAAAAAATCAGATAGGGTTAGAACAAAGTTAAAATTAATATCTCTTTCAATTCTGTGTATAACTTCACATTATTAGAGGAAATCTAGAACACAGTTGCCAAAAAAAATTAAAAAAAGCCTGATTCCTGGGATCCTTTTCCACTGATCATTCATCCTTCTTTGGAAAACACTCAGAAAGCTAAGATTCTGTTTTCACAATGAGGAACTCATTTCCTTCCCATCACTCGGTCATTCCCCACCAACGCCCCACATATTTCAGACACAGACCAGAGAAAGTAGTGGATCCGGCCTAGGTCACTTCTGAGTAAGAAGCCACCCCCACTTTTGGAGACAGCCAGGCAGCTGGACGGGGCAGCTACTGAACTTGGACATCTAAGATTCAGTTTGTTTATTCCCACTGAGGTATCTGAGGTCCATATTAAATCCAAAGTTCCGGAAGGAAAACACAAAAATGGAAAGTCACTTGCTGATAAGGCCCTCTAATCACCCAGCAGCTGTGAAATGATATCTACCAAGGAAACATAATTGCTCAACCACAGCAGCCAAAAACCTGGAGACCCCGCATCTCCCACAAGTGCAACCCAGGCATTTCTGGAAACCGTCAGGAGCAGGGGTGAGAGGAGGGGAATGAGGTCTCAGAAGAATCTCAGGGTGACATGTTTGATTCTGCTCAGGACTCATTTCTCCATCCTCTGATGACTTAGGTTTATTACCTGTGTCAATCCAAGTGAGATAATGCATGTTGTGGTAGCAAACAATCCTAAATTACCAGTGGCTTAGAACAACAAAAGTTAGTACCAAATAACACTGTACCAAATATCTATCATGTATGGGCTAGAGCTTTAACCTCATAGACTCGGGATTCTTTTTTTTTTTTTTTTTTTTAAGATTTTTAGTTATTTGACAGACACAGATCACAAGTAGGCAGAGAGGCAGGCAGAGAGAGAGTGTGGTAAGCAGGCTCCCTGCTGAAACAGAGAGCCCGGTGCAGGGCTTGATATGGGGCTCTATCCTAGGACCTTGAGATCATGACCTGAGCTGAAGGCAGAGGCTTTAATCCACTGAGCCACCTAGGAGCCCCTAGACTTGGGATTCTTGATTGAGAAGCAGCTGTTCTTGGGAATATCACTGCTTATTGTGATAAAGGAAAAGAATGTTCTTGGGATTTTGCATGGGATATTTCAAACTCTAGCTCAGAAATGATGCTTGCCACTTTATCTCCTCACTTACTGGTCAAAACTAGTTAATGGTCCCAATCAACCAAAAGCGACCAAGAAATGAAAGTCTACCAACTATCCAGAAAGCAGAGAATGAAGACTATTTGGTGAACAGTACTGGGACTATCACACAGCCACATAGCTCCTCATAGTGACAGAAATAGAGCTTCTTGCATTGACAAGATCTTCCCATACCCTGGCTGGTGGGGATGGGTCCCAGCTGGGGACATTGAATTGAAGGCAGAGACACAGGACCTCAGAACAGATGAGTCTACCTGCACCTCTTACATTTCCTTACCGTCTCTGAAATATCCTTCCTTTCTTACAAAGTCATGCTTTTAAGTATCTACATATCATTAGTGGCTCATCCTTTCTATTAAGTTCTCCCCCAGATTCAGCTTCTAGCCCAAAAATCCGCTGCTTTAATGTGGCCAGTAGGAAGTCTTTCACTCATACAGAACTACAGAAGAAACCAGCAGCAGAAAACTGTGATATAAGTTGAAAAAACCTCACCCTCTCCCAATCCCCAAATTCATTTCCAAGGGGCAGAAATACAAGGATTGTGTCAAAGTTACTTGGGACTATGGACTCTGAGCGTTCGACATCTGTAATCCAATCCATGAATTTCCACAACAGGAAATCTTCACTCCTAGTTCCTTGCCTGGAGACTTGTTCAGTTTATGCTAGTTTCTTTGAGTCATGAGCAAGGATGGTTTTACTGGGTCATCAGGAGGGACAGCTAACCCCCAGTTTCCCCTCCTTCCTCTGTCCCCTTCCTCCTCTCCCATGGCAACCCATTTGCCCCACGGCAGATGGTCCTGGAATTTTTAGAGTTAGATGGACACAACTTTTGAAGAGGATCCATCTAATTGTTTCCCCTCTCTCCCACCAAACAGGCCAAGGGAAATGGCCCCAGGGAGAAGTGTTTCTAGGATGCCATGAGGTACTTGACCCAAGACCCCAATCAAAGTCATAAACATTTACCTTCTTGAAACTAAACCAAAGCCTGAGAAATGCTTGACTCATTTTCCCTGGTCTTCCTAAGATTCATTCTGAGATCATCTCATCATCATTCCAAGAGGAAAAGCTTTTGTTTAATCATTTTAATAAAACATACTGCATTTAAGTTACTGACATCTTAAAACTTCTTTGCCACGAGTATCAGTCATTTTTAAAATATAAAGCTTGGGTCAGGTCCCTTCTGCTCTGTGAGCCCCAACTCAACCCTTGCAAAGTATGAGTAATGTGACTCCTCATCTCCCTACCTCCCTAGACTCTTGTAGAAGTCCTGGCAAGGATCATCCCCATGAAGATGTTTTGTTTTTTTAAGAAAACACCGCTCTTATAAACCAAGGATATGATTCATAAAATTAAATGAAAGTAAATGTTATTTTAAGAATATAAAGGAATAGATATTTTTCATCATGGTTCACACTTGTAATGTTTGTGGGGAATCTATATTGAGCTGGTGGGGGGAGAAAGATGGAAGGAGGGGTGAGTGGTATGGTTGTGGGGTGAACGGAAGGGACTGTGTTCCTGATAAATGGCCTTTGGCCCAACTGGTCTTCAATGAGATCCAGGGTAAGTCTGAGAGGAGCAGACACACTTTTTCCATCCTTCTGATTGTGGCCCCCAAGAACGGTTTTCCAGACCCCAAGTACTTGAGCCACTCAACTCAGAAGGACCCCCATCACAAAGCCTTTCTTGGTCAACCTCACGCTTGTCCCAAGCCTCTCCACCAGCCTATTGCTGCAACCTGTGTTGTTCTCCCTATGCCTGACCTTCCGCCCTGATTGCTCTCCAGTCGCAAATACCAGACAATACAAACATTGGGAAATCAGAGGAAGTCTAGATGGCCCTTGACGAGAGGTTTATAGAGACTAAGGCTTTACAGGCACTGAGAGAGGCTACATCCTGGGACTTCAGCCAGGTTTTGATGGATGGACAAGTGCAGGGGTTTTTTAAAGGGTATTTCTGGCTTGGTAGGAAGGACACAGGTACAGCTTGAGCAAAGGCCTAGAAGGTGATGTGTTCATCAAGTTGGGTGGAAGCCCATTGGGAAGGTGTTAGGGTCAGGGTCAAGGCGCGGCAGTGGGGGAATCTGGGAAGGAAGGCTGAGGTCAGTCAGTCTAGGAAGGTGAGGAGTTTGTGCTCCACTCTTATAGGAATAAGTAAGATGAACATGTCATAGCAACGTGTCATTTTAATCACCCCCAATTAAGACCGTTTTGAGAATAAAATTAATTTTTTATAATAAAATTATAACTAATGTTATATAATATATAAATATATAATGTATATTATATAATATATAATTAATTATTAATTAATTAAAATTAATTAATAATTATGCTGGGACAACATATGTAAATTAACACCTTCCCAAAGCATCTGGTCATCCTAGCAGGCAAGGGTCACAGGTGCCCTATTGGTGTAACCTCATATGGTCTGAGGCTCTCAGTCTGGAGGCCCGATGGCCCCCTCCCCTGCATTCCATCCAGCAGGCTCACTGCTTTCCATAGCTCCAAGGGCCACCACTCACACCAAAGCCAAACTTGGATCACCATGTGTAGTGGCTGTGACACGAGGCGATGTAAATGGCGGCATGAGGCACTAGGAAGAACACTGACCGGGGGGACAGGGGAATTCCATTTTATCCCTAGAGCCTGTGTCTCTCACTATGTTACCCTGGGCCTCGACTAACCCCGTCCATCATTTGAGAATCACTGAGTTTCAGGGAGGGAACTAAGAACTCTGACAAAGGACCTCACAAAATCTGCTCTGAGAGCGCTTTTCTTGGAACACATGACTATCTCCACCCACTGGAGCAGGGAAGGCTGGGCAAAGGTTCTGTACTCGTGCTCCCAAGTCAGGCAGGCCGAGGTCCCTGGCACGCCCACCCTCTTTCTGACTGAGCCTTTCTCAGAAGCTTCTCTTTGAGAGCCTCAGGTAGAAGTACAGATGCCAGGAGCCAGCAGAGTAGTTCTAGGGAATGGCGCCCATTCAGAGAAATCACTGGAGTTCCTTTCAGGGGCAGCAAGCCTCCCGACCTCTCCTGCTACCTAGCGGACTTCAGCCCCGAACGTGGATCAGGGAGTCACCTCCCAGCGTCAGGAGGCAGACACCAACAGACCACCAGCAGGGTGACCACACGACAGTTCACTGGGGTCAGCAGCTCTGCCAGACAAGTCTTGAAGAGGGAATCAAGACCGGAGAGCAGATGGGAAGAAAAGTACCTTCCATTTGCAAAAAACGAAATAGAATTTGCTCACATCCCTGATGCCAAACCCTTTATCTGTTCTTTCAAGGAATCCTAAACCTAACTCTCTTTTAAGTGGGCACAGCTTCATTGCCCCTGGAGCACGGAAGTGTGGGCATGAAGTATTGGCAGGGTGGGGGAGGTGCGGGTCTTAAAGTCTTCTGATGGCACACAGATGCCCAACCCAGAACCAGGGATATCATCAAATGGTTTCTCTGGGGGAGCAGACCCTTTGATGGCAATTGTCATGCAGAGACTACTGGAGAGTAAAGAAGCAAGACCCAACAGAGAGAATGTGTGTTGTAGAAGTCACAATGCAGGTCTTGGCCAATCCCACAGGAAGCTTTAGAACTGGGCAGGAAGACCCAGGCTTTCATACCCCGTATCGATCTGTCATGGGGGGCTAGCTGCTCCCGGAAAAGGTCATGACTCCAGGCAATACAGCCCTCATCAACCAAGGGCCGTTGGAACAGTTCAGAGCATTTGGCTGCCCACGCACACGCTCAGTAGCTGGGGAAGGAGCACAGCAATCCTGGGTGGGAGGATCTGGCTGCCCACCAGGGAATCCACCACTCCCCAGCCCTTGTGCTGCGTGCACACCCACTCAGTGATACAATAGGTCCTAGAAAACTCCTCTGGGAATCTGATGGGACTCTTCTTCTCACGAAACTTGTAAGAGGAGGGCTAGTAGGGTGAATGAGGCCCCCTCCTCACTGCTGCAGCTGGTCTTGAGGCTGTAAATAATACTGGGATATTATGATTTATAATAAGACATATATATTTGAGGTTCAACCTTATTTTTGGCACAGACCTCCTAAAACCCTCAGAGTTTCCGGTAATGAGAGCGCTAAAGAGGCCTTTTGTTATGTTAATGTGATGGCTTTTGGAAAACACCCAAGAATGAGCCCGTTGCTAGAGGAGCCAACCGTGTGATTAGAGGGTTGGAACTTTCAGTCCCAGACCCCCAACCTCCAAGGAGGGGAGAGGGACTCTGGAGACTGATGGAGGCATCAACAACGGCCAGTGGCTTCATCCATCACGGCTATGTAATGAAGCCTCCATAAAACCTCAGAGGGACAGGGTTCAGCCAGCTTCTGGTTGTTGAGTCCGTGGAGATTTGGGGAGAGTGGTGCCTTTCAAGACAGCATGGAGTGGAGCCCCAGGCCCTTTCCCCACACCCCGCCCTATGACTCTCTTCCATCTGGCTCTTCCTGAGTGAAATCCTTTTACAATAAACCAGTAATCCCATAAGTAAAAGTGTTTCTTTGAATTCCGTGAGCCGCTCTAGCACATTAATCAAACTCGAAGAGGCGGGTCGTGGGAACCTCCACGCTATAGCCAGTCCCTCAGAAGCACAGGTGACAAACCTCATCTTGCCGTAGGCGTGCGCAGTCTCATAGGAATGAGTCCTTGCCCCGTGAGGTCTGATGCTATCTCCAGGTAGTTCGTGTCAGAAGTGAGTTGAATTGTCGAACGCCCAGCACATGTCAGAGAACCGCTTGGAATTCGCACACACATACACACTGAAACTAAGATCAGAATCGTAGACACTTACTACTCCTTCCTCCATCACTCCTTCCAGATTTCCCTCCACCTAAGCCAATACCTCTCCTGGTCCAGGTGGCGTGACTTCAGGGCTGACTTGGACGCTCCTTCTTGAGGAGTTCAGTCCCTGGTCATCTGTTCTTCTCAGGCTGTCACCTGTCCATCAAAATTGGATGAAGGTGTATCAACAGGTATTCGGCCAAGTGGATCACGTGGAAGCCAAGCAGGTCTCCTCTGCCCTCATTGGGTAAAACCAACTCTACTTCCTCTTCCTGGCCTGGGGTAATTGCCCCACCACAATGGTCACTCCTTCCTGTCCTTGCCTGTGGGTCTCTTAGCCAGTAAGTCGAATGAGACAGGGTATAGCTTGAGGTTTAATGAGACTCCTGCTGGAAAGCCTAGTTTTTCTTTAGGGAACCAGGACTTCTGAACCCACAGAGCTCTCAACTGCAGGGATAGGAAACACAATGTCCCCCAAGTGAGTCTTTGGGAGTGATGGTAAGTAGGGCCATTCCTATTGATACCTGGATCTGTGATTTTTAGCTATTGGGCATATACACTACTAATGAGTTGATCGAGGGCATATATCTTCCCCCAAAGGCCCTAGTTCCATGTGCTAGGGTTGGGGCCGGGGAGACTTGGGGCCGCTATTGTACTCTCTGGACCTGCTTTAGCTCTGGTTTGCCCCAGACGGGCTTAATTTTGCTGGTAAAGAAGAGACTGACATGCCCACCAGTATCATTTGAGATACTGGTGAGACAGCACTGTGACAAAGGCATGTGGGGTGTGTGTTCAGCGTAGTTCAAAGTCATGTCTGCACAAAGAGGTAGCTTTCACTTTCATGGAGCTCTGTCTCACATGAGGAAAGCATTTAGCTTCTCTAAGCCTCATTCTTTTATACTTCTAATGAGCGGAGTCAGAGCCCTCATTTCAGAAGTTGATCTGGAGGATTAAATCAGAGAACACGCGCACACTCCCCAGGCCTTGGCACAGAGCACGGACGTGCCAGAAACAGCCACCATTGTTTATTATTTACCGCAAGGTGGCTGCAGGCTGAACTCTGCAGGAAAATGAGCTTGTAGAATGTTCCTTCCAAGGAGTTCCAAGCAACTTCGGGAAAGGCTGGGAGCAAATGCTGGCTGGTTCTCTTTAGTAGAGGGAGAACGGAGGCCCTGGGATGGGGAGAACACATACCGCAGATGACACGGGCTCTGGGACCCGAGACCTCTCCTACCCTGCGTGGCCTGAAGGATTTTGCTTCTGTCCTTGGGCCTTGGTTTTTCCATCTGAAAAGGAGAGGGTGGAAGACAGCTTGTTCTGAGGTCCTACTCAGTTCCTCTAGTTGTGTGGTCTCAGGGGAAATCGGAGTCAGAGCCCTAAAACAAAGGTGGGAGCCTGGATTCCTGGGGGACACAAGCCACCTAATCATTCTTGCCCCTTAGGGACCAGGTAGGGAGCCAGGGGCTCTGTTTCCAAAGGGGACAGAGGACTCATCTCCCCCTGGAGTCACTCCCGATCACAGACTTCCATCTGTCCACGCACCAGCAGCAATGCGAATGACATCTGCCTTAGGTGAGTGCTGGCTGGGAGGTCACCAGGAGAGAACACAGAAGGAAGCCAGACAGCGCCTCCTTGCAGAAAGCAGCTGAACCAGACGGAACAGTTGCTGACCCCAGATGGTCGGAGAGATGGGGTTAACATTTCAGGCAGAAGCTCCCGGGACAGCAGAGAGCTCAAGTCTGGGGGCGGGTGCCACAAAATGAAAACAACCGCCCGCCTGGCTGACGTCACTGAGTACTCACCCAGCTGTGACGCCGGGCATCACTCCGTCCCCAGACTCCTCTAGGACCCCCCGCCCCCCACCCCCTCTAGCTGGCATTCCTCTTGGTTCCTTTTCTGAAACACAGGCATTCCTGGAAAACCACGCCCACGGCAAGACGTCTGATTTGAAACCCTGAGTCAGGTTTAGGGAAGAATACGAGAATTCCATTGTCTTAGACTTTGAACCCCTTCCCAGCAACTTCTTCTGAGGTCCCTAAAAGTCATGACTGATACACTTATCAGGAACTTCCTTGGGGCCCCTAGGTGGCTCAGTGGGTTAAGCGCTGGACTCTTGATTTCAACTCAGGTCATGATCTCAGGGTCCTGGAACGGAGCCCCGCCTCAGGCTCCACACTCAGCGGGGAGTCAGCGGAGTTTGTTTTTCCTCTCCCTCTGCCCCGCCCCTCTCTGCCTCTCTATATCTCTCTCAAATAAATAAATAAATCTTAAAACAAAACAAAACTTATTCTCCCTCACCGCCCACAAGACTCTGTAGAAGACCATCCTCGTGGACCAGGCGGGACCTAGCCTGACTTCTCCGAGCGGAGGATTGGCTCCCCCTAGTGGACAGTCGGTGCAGGCGCGGGGAATCGGGGATGACAGAAGTCCCTCTTCAGAACACATTTCAGGCATCAATCCATTTAACTCTCCCAACTTGTGTTAGCCCCATTTCCAGAAGGGGAAACTGAGCTCCAGCTCCTTATTCCGCATCCTTTCCTACATCCCATGGTTGATGAGCACAGGCTTTCAGCTAGTAGACAATAGTGGTTATTTCCTTTGGTCCCAGGACAGGAGTGTTCTGGGCCTTTACCCCGAGGACGCTCCTAGAGGGAAGGAGCTGCCTAATTTGAAGACCAAAGCCCTTGACCTATTGATGTGACACCCACAAGAGGTGTCCAGTCCCCCTGGGCAGAGCCCCTGTGCCATTTCCACATCCATGTATCTTTCATAGATTCTCAACAAAGACTGTCTGCTGGGGCAGAGCGACCCTAGTCAAAAGCAGGGCTGAGCACAGAATGTGGAGGCATCTGGGCAAATGTCCCTAAAATGCGTCCAAGCCAGTGTTTGCTGCAGTGGTCCATTCCCCCCCGTGGACACACGATTTCCACAGTCTGCAGCAACCGTCCACTAGAGGGAACTTATCTTCGGCACCCAGAAAGCACGTGGGGCTTGTCTGCACGGCGGGTCCTTGACTATGGCCTCCTAAACCCTGTCTTGATGTGTGTTTGGGGGAAGAAGAGTTTAACTAGATCAGTGCCTCTCGTGCCTGGCTGTTCGCCTGAGCTCTGGCTGTGAGGGGCAGGGGTCTCCAAGGGACAGGGGCCTCCAACGTCAGCATCATGCAGACCGCTCCATTTGCCCTGGCTGACAGCTTGGGATTCCCCCTGCAGTCTCACTTGGGGAAATGCTTTGTCAACTAACTGCAAGGAACTTGGAAAACCACATCACTCTGAAATCTTTATCTGCCACCCACGTTGATAGCCTCTGATGCTGAGATCCAAGACCCTTATTACTAGGGTTCCGGAAATCCTTCATCCAGCCTAAGTTCTAACTTGTCACTGTCCTGGGTTCTAGCAAAGTCGGCCGGGTTTGTCTCACACCTCTGCTTGGCACATCCAGACACAGCCCTGAGCCCCTGGCAGGAGCGGCTCCCCTCTCTTGTGACCACTTTCCCTTCTTCCTCTTTTCTGGAGCACGGGCTTTTCAGTGAAGAGGAAGTGGAACCCTGAAGATGAGCCAACATCAAACATCTCCCGGTCTTAGATTGGGGCTGACTACACTCCCCTTTTTATCACCCATCCCTGCCCAGCCCTGGGTGGAAAATGTGTGTCTTAGTCTCAGCCCACTGCTTCCCTTTCTTACATCCCAGAGGCCATCCCAGGGCCCAGGGCCTACTCTGCTATTTCAGATCTCATTTCATCATTCCATGATGGTGACCCTGCCGAGGGAAAGGCTTCCCCTGCCTCCCCCTAACTCTCCACTTCCTTATAGAATAATGGATTGCAACTCTATAAAAATTGGGCAGAGCCCCCAGAGGAGCAGAGAGGTTGAGACAAACCCAGACACCTTTATGGTTTTAGGAAATGGGGACCATGCTCTGATGAGTGGCCCTTTATTGTGGCCAGTCTCCACACAGGTACAGGAGAGGCAGGGCTGGTCTAACACCCAGGGTCAGCTTGCATCTATCCCTTGCCTCAGCTGCCTGTCACTTCTCCCTCCTGCCGGCCAGAGTCTCCCATTCAATTGCCCACAATAGCCTTAGGGATGTGCTTCTTACCTCTAGTTGTCCCACCCATCTATCTTCAGCCCCAGAGAAATGCTGACCCTCTGTGAACTGAGATCTCAGAGGAAGGCTAGGGGACGATATATTCAATGAACAAGTGACACTTTTCACTGAAAAAGGCATAAGAGGATCTATCTTAAGGAGGGATGAGGTGAGAGGAGAATGTGCTTCAGCATTGGCTCAGGATGGCCAATGAGAAGAGGAGGGGAGAAACAGAACTTGGCTGGGATTTGGTCCAGGATTGGAGAAAGCTCTAGAAAGTCTAGGATGCAAGCCTGGAGTCTTGTTTTAGAGGATCTTAGAGGAAAGTCAAGATGGACAGTTTGGGTGCAGTTCCGCGGGTGAGAGGAAGACACGGAAGGTGTTTGACCCACAGGGAAGGGAAGTGCCCTTATCAGAAGTGTGTCTGAGCAGGAGAAAGCAGGGGCGGCTGTGGGCAGGAGGGGGTATGGAAGGGAGGGTCCAAGTGTGGGTCTCGGTCATGATTCAGGCAAGAAGTAATGGGGAGGGTGGAAGAGAGGAGGCAGTTTCAGGAAGGATGGGAAACGCTGAGACTTACTGAAGATATTCAGTAGGGGACAGAGAGGGAAGGCCAGGGACTCAGGTATCCAGCTCCCCGCTATCATAAAGTGGCCTTTAGGAACATACTCTTCCGTTACTATTCAGAAAATCCCAACTACAGAGGTTCAGGGACATTTTAGGGACAGCGTCTGCCCTTCTTGGGGGGCCTCCTAAGATTCTACCTTAGTCCATGAACTTTGCCAGCTGCTCTTTCCAAAACGGGACTGACTTGTATGGAAACCAGGACCCTCCCCAAAGGTAGAGACCAACTAGCCAGGCTCATGCCTGCCAGTCTCGGGGAAAGATGGCTGCCACGGCACACTTAGCAGCCTGGGGCACTGGGAAAGTCCCAGCCTGGGCCGCAGGAGACATCGGTGCTGATTACAGAAGCTGCCCAGACTCCCCCATGCACTGAAGCCTGTCAAGGTCCCCTTCCAGGGCTCAGTTTTCCTGTCCATTAAATGGACGGCGATGCTGTGTCCCAGGCAGGAAGTGAGGGAATCCGGCACGTGACCTCACAATTCCCCTCCCCCAGCTCTAAAATCCATGTCTCTGGGCAAAACATTGTCACAGGCATTGGCTGGGGAAGAGAGGGAAGAAAACGTGTCTCAAATTTACACTCAGGTCCTGGGTTACCGTGAACCCATTCCTAATTCAGCTGTCGCCAGCCCCGGCAGAGTTTTTAATCAAAGCCCCCCCGCCCCCCACCCAAAGACATCCAAAGTCCTGGGAGCACTCAGCAACCAGATCAACTTCTTTCATCCTTCTGCCGAGTCCCACGGCTCCGTGTGCCTGCTGCCACCAGGACCTCATCAGGAGAGACTGGAAGCTCCAGCAAAGTGTAGAAGCGCACAGTGGTTTGGAGTACAAGTGACTAAGACATCACCACGTGTACTGATACTCAGAAATCACTCCGGACCAGGGCAGAAGGGAGGGCACTGTAAGGGCGGGGAGGGGTAAGGTGGGCTCCAGGTGCATGAGCACAGATAGAATTAAACTTGCACCTGGTCTTATTCTGAGATACCGGGTCAGGACATTGGCCTTTTGGAAATGTGCCTCGTTTAGGTTTTCCCGTTGTTTCCCTGGGGAGCTGCGGCACAGGCTGGTCTGGGACCGGGCACTGGAGGCTCCCTGAGATGCCTTCGTGCTCTCACCTTTCGGTCCTGCCTGCTCTGTGTTGAAATTGCACGGTAGTCTTTGCAAGGACCTGTCTGACTCATCCATTCACCACTGATCATCGCCACTCCTGACTCATCACGGACTAGCTTTGTAACCTGCCAAGAAGCACGTCACCTTTTTCTTTTAACGTCTCTCTCCCCATTGTTGCTCTGATGTTGCGATCTCTGGATAAATCTGGGGGAAAGCTATAAAAGGTAGCCAGGACCTTTAATTCCAGGATATTCCTCTACCTGACCTTGACCTTGACATTCCCTGGGAGGCATTTACGAAGGTGGAGATGAGTTTCCACTGCAGGAGACTCCTTTCCTACGCTCATCTATCCCTGCCCACGACTGACCTATTGTCAAGACTGCAGTCTCATCGTCCAGCTCCTAGAGGAAAGCATGCCTTTGTGCTGGCTTCAGCTAACTACAAAGTAGAGGACAGAGAGGGAGGGGGCAGGGTGACCACCTCCCTGGGGACAGAGCAGCAGCAGAAACTTGGACAATCCTGAGTTTCGTTTTAGCTTTTCACACTAAGATTTCCCAAATCCAATTTAAAACCAAAACCGAAGGAGGAAAATTGTGAACTCGAGGGAATTTGCTGGCTGCAGCCTTTGATCTCCCTGCGGAACTTGGCCATGATGCCTCCCGGTGTCTCTTCTCTCTGGCGATCTGTCTCCCAGTCCAAAGCATTTTGTGCCTCTGATTCATCCGGGGACCCAGGGCCCCTACTCTTCCCTATATCCAGGAGACTTGTTATTCCCTCATGGACAGCACAGGTCTTGCTGGGGGTCCACCTCTGTCCCCTATCCTCATCGGGAAACATGAAAACAGCCGAGGGAGCACTTCGGTCTGGTAGCCCACACCAGGGGCCCCTCCTCTGATCACTGCACTCACTTGTTATGAACATGCATAACAGCTAAATTATTAAATATCTACCATACGTCAACAACCCACTATTCAATGCCCTTTCCCTGGGTCAACTTGTTTCACTCACACTCATTTCACTGATAAGGAAACTGAGACACAGAGGTGGAAATAAACATCCAAAACCTGGCGGTCTGGTTCCAGAGTTCATTACTGTGACCACCGTCCTGCCTGTCCTAGAGCCAAGCAGCAAGGAACTCTTTCCAGCCGACTCCTGGATGTCCGAGTATCAGACTGGGCCCATTGAAAGAGATAATCACGGAAGAATAAAATAGAGGGGAGCGTCGTTATCTCCTGGACTAGAAATGGACCACATGTCCCCAAGCTGGGGTCATCCCTAACCCTGTGGCCAGGGAGGACTTCCGTAAAGACTCACATCGCTATTCTCACAGAGCAAGGGGAGGCCTCACTGCGTTTCCAACCACACTCTCGGGTTGACACTTGCACTGAGACCACTGACCCTCCCTGGTCTTGTCATCCCCACATTGTATAGGTGAGGAAGGGTGGACCTCACTGCATCTAGTCTGGTCACATAGCTCCTTGGGAGACAGGTCAGGGTTAGGCTTGCATTTCCACAAACTCACTTGTCACCCTCATAATGGACTTCCACGGCCGTCTCTCATTCTTGGCTTTTGTACCAAACCAGGTCTTTGGAGACTGAATACAGCTGGGACTTTTCAGCCAGCGGAGCGATGGCCTTGCGCCTTCTGTGTGGGTCAGCGCTGTATGATGCAATCCACGGGGACAGTCCCAGAAGCGTAAAAAAAAAAAAAGCTGCCATCCTGAAGGCCTCAAGTTCTGTTTTCTTCGAAAAGGAAATCCTGAGGTCAGGGGATATGTATCCTGTTCTGTGACTGTTGTGTCATTGAGAGGGGATGCCATGTTCTCAGCGCATGGAGTACAAAAAAGGTAGAAGTACCATGACTTGTATAAAGAAATAAGAAAAAGAATTGAACTCCTGAACTAAAGAGACGATCAGAGAATTCACGAGGTTAAAAACGAGTCACCGAGTGCACCCAGAAACATATCAACCAGCAATAAACACTTGAAGAGGCGGGTACTACAATGGCCTCCCTTCACTTCCTTCTTAATGAGATCATACGTCCCTACCATGAACTTCAATGAAGTTAAGTCAATTTTGTACATGCAGACACTCCGCATATCCACCCCCAGGTCAACATTTGTAGAACTTGTCCAAACCCCAGAGTCTTCGTGGTGCCCTGCTAGTTGATATCCAGTTGGTATTAGAAGGGAACCTCTAGGCTGAATCCTATCCCTGTAGGTTAGTTTTGCTTGTACTTATGATAATAATTAACTAACAAAGCATCAGACATTTTTAAAGGATAATGTATTGCTTTTCTATTCTTGTCATAATCAATCAGCACAAAGGTAATGACTTTAGCAACATAAAATTATTATCTTACAGGGCTAGAAGTCAGAGGTCACCCATGGATCTCATCCCACCAAATCAAGCTGTGCTGTTTTCCAGAAGCTCTAGAGGAAGACCAGTTTTCCCGATCATTTAGGTGACTGGCAGAACTCAGTTCTTTTGGGTCATGGGACTGAGGTCCTTGTTTTCTGATGGCTGTCAGATAAGGGCTGTTGCCAGCTTCTAGAAGCTACTGTAATCCTTGGCTCAGAGCCCACTTCCTCCATCTTCAAAGCCAGCAGTCTGGGTCAAGTACCCCTCAGTATGAATCTCTTCTTCCTTTTCCCGTCACTGAAGCAGCGGGAAAGGATGTCCACACTTTTAAGGACTCTTGTGAGTAAATCTAGTCCACCCAGAAAATTCAGGGTACTTCCCCACCTCCCAGGTCCACACCCTGACTCATATCTGCAAAGACCCCCTTGCCAAGTAAGGTGACATAATCCCAGGTTCCGGGGGCTAGGTAGAAGTGGAGAATGGGGGTGGAGGGCGCTGCCCATTATTCTGCTTATTACAAATAATAAATGTTGTCCAGGGTAAAACTTTCTAGAAAGCGATATGGCAATATGTAAATCTTCAGCATTTCATACCTTGTGATATATTAATTCTACAGCTACAGAAATAAATAAAGATGTGGGTCAAGATTTTTAAATTGGCTTTTTCATCATTATCTTAATTAAAATTATTTTAAAACCAAGAGCACATAATAGATATATGTACCCAACTATAATGAAATGCTTTACTGTGTATATATCACACACACATACATAATACCAGTATGAAGACTTTAAAAGTTAAGCAACTGAAGGATATCTAGTGACTTGGAAGAATATATGATCAATTTTAAGTGAAAATGAGACATATTACATTATGTCTGTATATGTGTGCATGGAAAAGTGGATATATGGGTGTACGGTATATGTGAATATACCATATACCATTCACATATGAATATGTGAATATATATTATATATATAATATGTATACATATGCACACATAATATGCATATAAATATGTATACACATATTATATATACTCACAGTGAAAGGAAGAAAGGAATAAAATGAGCAAGTTCAATTTTAATATTTATTATTAATTTATTAATTTTTCAATCTTAGCATTTAAAACACAAAGCGGGGGATGCCTGGGTGGCTCACTCGGTTAAGGGTGGGTGGGACCCTTGGCTTTGGTTCAGGTCATGATCTCAGTCAGGGTCATGGGATCAAGTCCAGAGTCATACGGGGCTCTATGCTTAGCAGGGAGTCTGCTTGAGATTCTTTCCCTCTGCCCCTCACCCATGTGTATGCGCGTGCTCTCTCTCTCTCTCTCTCTCAAATAAATAAATCTTAAAAAAAAAAAAAAACCGCACTAGGGTGACCATCTGTCCCTCCTGAGAGGGCACTGAGGGATTTCCAGGGACACTGGACTTGTAGTGCTAGAAAAGAGAAATTCCAGGCCTGGTTTGGTCGATCAGGTTTCACCAGGACAAGCTGGTCACCCTAAACGCAGACACCATCCATCCTCTCTTTTAGGCACTTCTGTTTCTGTTTTTCTGTTTCCTACAAAGAGTGGGCAACCATTAAAAACCATGAAAAGTCATTTGGTGTCGTCTTCTGTGTTGGGGAAGATGTCAGAGTCTGGGCCTGGGAAACATTCCAGAAGTCGTTCTTAGACAAGTCTTGGCAAGGCTGGAGACGAGAGAAAGAAGTGTGCTCGGCGAACATCAGACCCGAGACTTGCCAGGGCAGGAAGCACCATATTCCCAAGGATGGCGGGAGTCCCAGGTAAGCAAACCACAGTTTCATCAGAACCCTGCCATTCTGGAGGATGAGAGCAACTTCAGAGATAGGGGTGGGAAAAAAAATTGAATTAAACCCCACAGAGCCAAACCTGAATACTTGGGAGCTGTAAGTTGCGAGAACAATCTCTCATTGGCGATCCCTAGCGCGGAGGGAGGCCAGCCCTCGCACTGCTGACAGGCACGAGCAGGTGCACTTCCGCTGACGCCAGGACCGCCCACTGCCTCCCACCTGTGTTGGTGGATGCCTTGAGGAGAATGCTTCACATCTGCATGTGTACAATTCACACATTCGTGTGGCGGAATACAGTTGTGTGTATTATACTGACCTGAAGTTGCTACAGTGGACTTAAATGCTCTGCATTCTTACCTTTAAAAAATAAAGACCAAAAATAAATAATATAAAAACCAGTAGTTTTTTTTAAAAGATTTTATTTATTTATTTGACAGAGAAAGATCACAAGTAGGCAGAGAGGCAGCCAGAGAGAGAGAGAAACAGGGTCCCCGCTGAGCAGAGAGCCCAATGTGGCTCGATCCCAGGACCCTGAGATCATGACCTGAGCTGAAGGCAGTGGCTTAACCCACTGAGCCACCCAGGTGCCCCAGAACTAGTAGTTACTTTTGACATAACAATCATAAAGCCTGTTTGGTCCAGAACATTATTGATTATAGTATATAGTCTTAAATTAGGTAGACTATATGGTCCCACTTTTTTTTTTTTAATTCTGCTATAAACAAAATAGTGACTATTTTGTATGTGACCTGGACCATTTTATGGCACAGTGACTCCTTCCCATTCCTCGATGATTACTAATGTAGTGGTTCTTGGGCTTTATAAATTTAATTATGATCTTCATAAATAATAAAATCAAAATATTGCCCTAAGGGCCATACCTGTATCCATTAAAGGCTTTGTAATAAGTTCCCACTTTATAGAGTTGATGTGGATAATGTGGTAAGGTCCTCATTAGTAAGTTCTCTGACATTTATGTAAAAGTCAGTGATGGGGGGGACAAAAATAATACATCAGGCTTAATTTAGAATGTTAGGAGGTACACTAAAGATGATGGGACCCACCAATGTGCTTCAAGTTAAAACAAAAAAAATTTTTTTTTTTTAAGAATGGACTATTTTGACTGTGAAATAATAGAAATTGTTCAATCCAGGAGTATCTCACAGAACAGTTGCTTCTTTCCCAAGTTCGGCAGTTAATAAACTGAGGTGGATACCATGGAGTGTGTGGTGGTGGCCAGAGAGACATCCGCTAAAATTTTCAGTTCTTGTTCTTGTGTCGAACACTAGGATTAGACGTCCATGCCTTCTCAAAAGCAGGCAAGCTGTATGACCCACTTTGATCAATAAAATGTCAGCAGAAGTGACATGTGTCACTCCAGGCAGAGCTGCTCTAAGAACCTCCGCATCGCTGACCTGCCACGGCGACCAGGGTGTTCTTGGATAAAGAGTCCGACAGCCCGAGCGAGGAAAACCTGGAGCAGTACCAGAGCCAGCACTCGGTGATTAGTGAAGAAGCTACTGGAAGCTGGGTAAGGGGCATCCCATGCGATGCTGTGCTGTGCTGTACCACACTGGTCCATGGTCCCCCCAGAGACAGAGTAGGGTGAGGCAGTACCTCGAATCCACCCCATCAAACCAACCAGAAACCCAGGGTCATAGCAAATGCCCCCCAAAAACCAAAGAGCAGGCCCAGAGACTTCTATCCACATCCCAATGGCTCCCCACAAAGACCCAGAAGCAAGTGAAGAGCTCAGTATTATTAAGACAGTGTCCTTGTTCCCAAAATAGCACAGTATTGCCTTCACATTAAGTCCAACGACCTTGCTTACCTCTCTTCCTCAACCCAGCCCTTCCCCCAAACACTGTTCAGGAGTTTATCCTAAAATTCTAGTCAGTTCCATGGAGTTTACTGAGTCTCAGAAGATCCTCTGTGCCAAGCAAATCTTCCGCATCAAGTGGGAATGAAGAAGTGGGCTTCTCCCACCAAGGTACATGTCCTCAAGTCCAACAGAATCTGTTTGTGCCACTATTGTTAAGACCTATCAAGTGATCCTTCTTGAAATCATTGACATTCCAGCTGGGCCCACAGTCACTTCTCCCAGCAAAATGGACTTACAGACATAAAACATTGGAGATCCTGGGGACTTGGCTAGAATAAGAACCTGCCTGTACCAGGCATCAAGCAAAGGGGCTCAATGTATAATCAGGTGTGGTGACTGCCTCTCTGAGTTCTGGTATTGGTTCTTTACCACATTGTCCGGGTGACTCTGGGCAAATCATGTTCCCACCCTGTGCCTCAGTTTACACATCTGTAAATGAGACATTTGGACTATGACCTAATAGCTCCCGAACTGACTGCGACAAAAAAATCACTCTGAGCATTTCACAAACAGGATTCTAGACCTCATCTCCAAAGATTCTGAGTCATTATATTGAAGTGGTTAAGACATATCTTATTAACAGTTGTCCAGAGAATCCTGATATTACAGGCAGACCAGGGGACTGGGACATTACATGGCCCCTGGGCCTTCTGGGCACCTCTCTGCAGTTCTCTGCCTGCTCCTTGACTTCTAACTTTGAATTGCATAATGGCTGTCATCCAGACGTGCTGTACTCACTGGTCTTGGTTTGTCACGCAGCTGTACGGCCCATGACAAATCATTTCAGTTTTACAATCCTTTGTCTCATTGTAAGGACTCCATGTAAACGGACTACATTTGATGCAAATGTCTCTTCCAATGTATCCTATAATTTTATGACCACTGGGGACACTTGGGACAGAGCTGGAAAAGGGAGGCAACAATTCTGATTCCCAGGATGCTCTCTCATCCCATCGCATCCCTCGAGAACTGCCTAAGAATTCAGATCTCTTTCCATAGCCGGGTACTCGTTTTCCCCCTGCTAGTCCACAGGTAGAGGCTCCCCTTTCACAGACACAGAACTGTAAGTGGGTTTCCAAAACTGCTTTAAGAATATGCTCACTGGGAAAGCACTGTGGGGAAAAGAAAGACTAGAGGCAGAATGACCACTTCCTCGAACCACACAGCCAAGCTGCTGGAGAGAATGGTTGCTGAGCTTGCATGGTCTAAAGTTTCGTTTTAACTATTTATGTTGGGATTTCTCGAATTCGGTTTTAAAAAAAAAAAAAGGGAAATTGCATAATCAACATGACTTACCGGCTAAGATCTCTAAATTTCCTGTAGAATTAAGACCTCAGTACCCTTTGCCATATCAACCCTGGGATCTGACCCCCAGCTCCTCCAAGGCCCCACAACATTCCTTTCTCCTGGTTCATGCTGGGACCCTAGAACCCCACTTCTTTTCTGTTTCTGGAAGACTGCTTTATTTCTTCATCTATAGCACAGGCATTCCCAGAGGCCTGTCCCAACACATAGCTTTGTTTGGAAGCAATTCAAGGGAGAACTTGTGCAAGAGACCAAGAACCACACTCTGAGTCCCTTCCTAGCTTGTTCTAGATACAACACTCATCTTATTTGACTACTGCTAACAGCTTGTTTATTGAACACTTACCATAAAGTAACTCTGCTGAGTAAGTTTTTGGTGTCAGATGATTCAAAATTATCAGTAATCTCAATTTCCACATAAGAAAAACACAGCATAGGTGAGGAATTTAAACTATAAAGAAATTAGATTACTTGATTCTTCTCTGACACAGATATTAGTGATTCTAGTATCCAAATCCAGATTTTAACTACCAGGCTACTCTGCCTCTCCTAGGACTGAAAGTTGAAAACACTGCCCTGCCAGTTCCTGTCACACTAGCCACCCTCGTCTCTGATAGGATCCTTTGCATATAATCACAGACAAAGTAAGTTACAGAAGAGCTGAAGTAATATTTAACCCAGGAATAGAAATTGTGCTACATAGGAAGTACCACTTCCTACGGCTGACATCAGTAATCAATTATGGCATTATATTCAGTAACCCAAATTAAGGCCTCACGGTTGGTTGGTTGGTTGGGTGGTTGGTTGGTTGGTTTTTCCAGAAAACCTTTCTGATTATCCACCATAACTCTACCAAGATAATACATGATTGAAAACTATTTGCCATCCCTGATCTTGTCAAAACCCCATATTTTATAGATGAGGACAGTGACTCTCAGAGTCAGTTTGTCCATGGTCACATTGAATAAGTCATTGACTACTTATTGACTAATCAGGGTTAGACTGAGGATATGACACTTAATTCCCTTCATTTGATGGATCCTTTTTGATTTCCAAGAACCGTGACTTTGGGTTTGGTGATGACTTCATAGATACAACATAAAAAGCCCGATCCATGAAATTAATAATTGATAAATTGGACTTCATTACGATGAAAAATTACTATGTGAAAGACAACATTCAAAGAGTGAGAGGACGGGCCACACACTGCAAGAGAATCTTTGTGAAACACATATCCATAAAAGCACTTGTGTCCAAAATATACAAAAATTCAAAATTCAATAATAAGAAACTCAAAAATAAGGAAACAAACAACATGATTTAAAAATAGGTAAAAGACCTCATCAAGGCACCTCCCTAAAGAAGATATGCAAATGGAAGATTAGCATACGAAAATATGTTCAACATCCTATGTCATTAGGGAATTGCAAATTAAAAACTAAGATATGACTAACCCAGTAAAGTGGCTAAAATCCAAAATACTGACAAAAACAAATGCTGATGAAGATGTCGAACAACAGAAACTCTCATTCACTGCAGGTGGGAATGCACAAGGGTACAGGCACTTTGAAAGACACTTTGGAGGCTTCTTATAAAGCTAGCCATAGTCTTATCATACAATCTAGCCATCACACTCCCAAATGAGTTGAAAATTTATGTCCACACAAAAGCCTGCACAAAAACATTTATAGCAGGCTTTATTTAGAATTGCCCCAAACTGGAAGCAACCAAGACGTCCCTCAATAGAGGAACGGATAAACAAACTGAAACATACATACAGTGGAATATTACTCAGCAATAAAAAGAAATGAGCTACCAAATCATGAAAAGACACCAAGGAAACTTAAATGCATATTTCTAAGTGAAAGCAGCCAATTTGAAAGGGCTACATACTGTATGATTCCGGCTACTTGATATTCTGGAAAGCAAACGTATAGAGAGAGTAAAAAGATTTGGGGGAAGAGCACAGGGGGAGCTTCAGGGCAGTGAAATTTCCGCAGGATACTGTAATGGCAGACAGAGGAGGGGAAGAGAGCACAGGAGGTCAGTGGTTTGCAAGCCTAGCTCCTTCCCTTCCCACCCCACCCCTGCCCCCGCTGTGTGTAAACAAAGGGAACTGAAGGCCTTTCTCAAACAGACCCATTCTACCTAAATCTGCATGAACTATCAGGCTTCTCCAAATGAGTTCACCTGTAAAGAAACTTTAGCGTCTAAAGAAAATATTTGGAAACCACCACCCTACAAGGTCAGTACGTGCTGTCCAGTCCTCATGCTCCGTAATATAAGATTGCAAGGCATCAAGATGAAGATTTTTCTGGATTCCAACGTTCCACCAGGGTTCTATCAGGCTGAGTGGTGTTCTAAACGAGCCTGACTAGTTTAGGATGCCTGGGCCCTGAGTCTGATACAAAGTTCAGACAAAGACTTAAGACCCCATCCTATGCCTCCTGGGCCCCAGAGAGGTCCAGGCCTTTGACTGTCTTCACTCCACTCTGACCTCAGCTGCCATTCTTCCTTTCCAAAGGATCATTTTCCATTCCATTTCACAGAACTCATAGCCCTTCTCCGTCCCATGAGGTCACTTCCTATGTTTTGCTAGGCACAACACACTCCCTTTCTCCTCTGCTCCACAGAGTCTAAACGAACAACAGAAACTGTTCAGCTTCCTTCTTCCAGTGTCCGGAAATCACCCTCAGGAGCTGGTGCCTAGTCAGCTCATTCCAAGTCCTATGTCAAGGCCCTGCCCATGCTCTCTGCTCTCTATAAAAGGCAGGCAGGGTGGCCCGAGGAGCTAGAGGAGCAGAGAGGCTGAGACCAGTCCAGAAACCTCCAGTGCTCACAACGCAAGCTCCCTGCTCCCCGCCAACATGAAGGTCTCCACCACACTTCTGTGCCTGCTGCTCACGGCCGCCGCCTTCGGCATCCAAGTGCTCGCCCAGCCAGGTAAGGCCCTCTCATCCTAAGGCTTACTTTATAACCGTCGTTACTGTCATCCCAGCATGAGTCATCCCATGCTTGCTGCCTAGCCTACACTACAGAAATGGAGAAAGTGAAACCAACAAGGGGGAGGAGAAGAGGTGTCATGGTACAGTTAGTCAGAGCCAGAACCAGATGCCTGGGTCACTGAGGCCAGTCCCCATGGTCCTTCCTGACACCAGCCTGGAGAAGAGACACTCAACGCAACCACTACCTCAATGATCCTTACGTTGTTTGGGGATGTGGGGACCATTTCTCATTGAGGATGTGAAGGACATTTCAGGCAGTAGTGGAGGGAAAGAAAAAAAAGATCTATAGTGTGGGGCTTCAAAATTTGGATTATAGCCCATGTACCAGTGACTACGTAAGGAAGAAAAGGACCCAGAGGCCTCTCAGCCTGTGACACTGGTTGGCTTTAGAGCCTGTGGGGACAGAACACTGGGAAACAAGGTCTTAAACTTATCTATTTGATGTCAGAGGTTTGGGGTCAGTAGACCCTTCTAATGACACTAGAGCGTTAGTGTCATTTCTTCATCCCCAGTCAACAGTGAGGAGCCAGTAGTTCCACAGAGAAAACGGACTCCTTGCTACCAATTTATCCATGGAATGTGGATTAAGGCACTGGACGTAGGACCATTCGGTCCTGGTTGGGAATTGTGTGTTTGCTTTGTCTTCTACCTTCACCTGCGCTTGCAAATGCATGTTTATGATGCCCTATAACTCTCATTCTTCACAAAATGTTTTTCAGGTTCAGTTTCCATCCCGATTACCTGCTGCTTCAGTATGGTCAAAAGGAAGGTCCCTGTGCAGAAGCTGGAGAGCTACACGAGGGTCACCAACAGCCAGTGTCCCCAGGAAGCTGTGATGTAAGTGGACCATGCTCTAGGACCCTCTGCCGAAAGTTCTGAGTTCTGTACAACAGAAAGAGATCAGGATTCATGCCCAAACAAGTCAGATAAATATACCGTCTAATCCAAAGGGATCTTTACCCCATGGAGAAACTGGGCCCGCAGGAGGGATATCCATACTCCCTCCAGGCTCCCCTTCTAGGAGCTTGGTCAGATCATCCAAGTTCCTTCAGCCAGCAGCCTGAGGGTCTCCCCTGGGAGAGCATGAACAATTTTCTTTTGAGCCCTTCCTCCCATCCTTCCCCTCCCACCTGTCCCTATCTAGCCCCCTCACCTAAGAACTCCTCAAGTTTAGGAGCCAACAGGCACCTCAAGGGGCTCCGTCTAACTGCCCTCTCTCCCCACAACAGCTTCAAGACCAAAGCTTCCAGGGAGATCTGTGCTGACCCCCAGCTAAAATGGGTCCAGGATAACATGAAGCACCTGGACCAAAAGTCCTCAACCCAGAAGCCTTGAACCTTTGTACCTGGACCGAGAGACAGCGCCTGAAAAAAATCTTATTTATTTTCCCCCAACCCTCCCCAAGGGCAGAGCGATCTTATTTTATTACAATGTACAACAAGAGGCATTTTGTATAATAATTTAAAGCACATTTCTCAAATAATATTTAATGATATTTAAGTTATTAACATTTTGACTTTATCTGCCATAAATCCTAGCAAACATAAAGCACAGAATCCGTGGCATGTTTTCTCTTCTGTGAGCTCAGTCAAGTTCATGGCAGGATGTCGTTGTTCTCCCTCCAGTGTGTCTACAGTATTGTGAGGTCCTTCCGGGGATCATCAGAGTGAAACATTTCTGTATTCTTGTGAATCATCGCTCCTGTATGTCAAATGTCTGCTGTGTAGTGTGGTTGAAGTTAATGTTATTTAATGACTATGGAATTTTCAAAGAAAAAGAAATATATGACTCTAAGCTACTTGGTCTTATTTTTCATGGGGTCACATTTAGCTGGGAGGCAGAAAATGGCAGCAATGACTGGCAATTTGGGGTCGAGGGGCCATCCCCTAAGAAGTGTTTCAGATGCAACTGAGAATTCAGGTGCTCCTGCCCTTTGGCTCCAGTCCCCAACGTCACCTGCCCATTTCTTTTCTTGTCACACCTCCCTTTGTCCAGTCTTCCTCTTGCCTCAAATTTTCTCTACAGCCGCAAGTGTTATCCATCTAGTTAATCCTCAAATTCAGACTCTTAACTTAAAACTAGAGGAACCTAGATGTCTACAACCTAGGAACTCTTTTAAGGATTTTCCTTGAAGCATCCTTAACAGGACTGGTCTTGAAGGATGGCATGCAATGGGAAATGACAAGGTTCTTCTGAGCTGGTCCAGGAGGGGAAGCAAGAGCCGGGACAGAGGGAGGAGTTCCCATCTAGCTGGACACTGGAAAAAATAAGATGTATTAAAAGTTTTGAAATAAGGGGCGCCTGGGTGGCTCAGTGGGTTAAAGCCTCTGCCTTCGGCTCGGGTCATGATCCCAGGGTCCTGGGATCGAGCCCCGCATCGGGCTCTCTGCTCGGCGGGGAGCCTGCTTCTCTCTCTCTCTCTATCTGTCTGCCTCTCTGCCTGCTTGTGATCTCTGTCTGTCAAGTAAATAAATAAAATCTTTAAAAAAAAAAAAAAGTTTTGAAATAAGAGAGAAGGAAAGTGTCATGCGAGGTGCACGTGAGGAAGGATAACCTGGTGTCCGAGGACGGGGAGGAGTGTGGGAGGGAGAGCCTGAGGGCACGTCACTGTAATGGTGCAGAGGAGGTGAAACAGGATGGTCATGGGGGTGATGCTGGGTTGAATGGGCAAGACGGAGTGCTATGTCAAAGGTTGGAGAGGGAAAGCATTTGGCCCGGGACATAGGCCTTCTCTTACAATCTCACAAAGCAACTATTTAGAGGGCTGGTGTCCTTAAGACCCAGAATGAAGGTATCTCCAGCCCCAATCCCCCAAATCTGCAAGCATCAGTTTGAAGGCATGGGACTCCTTTCCTTACTGGTCTCTTAAGGTCGAGATTCCCTTGAACTGCATGAACATAGCTGGCTCCATTTTCAGATATGAGGCCCTCACAGAGGGAAAGAGGATAGTTTTCTCGATGACGCAGCTCTGCAGAGCCTGGCATGGTTGATCACGTGGAGAGACGCCACGAGTTCAGTGCACCGGGAAGCATGACCTTTGGGTTCTGGTCCCAGAACTGACCCTGACTCTGTGTCACTTAGGTCAAGTCAATGTTAATCTCTCTCTCTGGCATTAAGATGCCCCATACAAAAGGGAAGCCTGTACTGTGTCACAGGCAGAAAGCGAGGGGACCTAGCAGATGACCTCACAAGCGCTCTCCAGTTCTAGGAGCCAAGTCTCTTGGAAACTTGGCCGTGCCTGTTGGCGATGGTAGAATGGGGAAGGAAGGGACCTGGATTAAAATCATCGCACCAGCCAGGAGCCCAGCCTACTGGCAAACACCAGTCAGATATATCACCTGTCTGAAGACAAGCGTTCCACTGAAGTCCAAGGTAGCACACCCATGCCCCAGTAGCAATAAGTCAGCTGGGAGTCAGCTGGCCACAAGGGCCACATCCAGGTCCAATCTCTCTTCCACAGCCTCAAGGACAAGCCGGCTAATGAGACCTGGACCCCTGGTTTCATGAAAGAGCTGCACCACGAATCCCCAACTAAGGGATGGAGACCCAACCTAAACTGACCCCCCAGGCCACAGTCAAGACACAGCCCGCTTGTTCTCCCCAAGCTTTGCCCAGCTAGCTGTACTCCGCGACTGTGTCATTATACTTAACTCACAACAAACTTTGTTCACAACATTAAACATAATTATCCTAAATCATGCGTCATCTCATTTAAATTGCTGATGCTTTCCATGGCCTGACTTGGACAGCAGTGCTTTGAAAAATCCACTTCCTCATGTTGAGTGTTTCATTTCCGTGAACCCATTTATTCCCCTGTCAACTGGGGGTGAAGACTGGGGAAGTCGCAGGAAGCTGGCATGCCTCCTCTTGGGCACACCTCTGATTTCACCCTCGGCTCAGGCCGTGATTCACTTCGCTCTCTCGGCATCCGCTGCCAGTGTCCTCCTCATGTCTTGCTTTCTGCCCACAGATTCCTCTTTGGAGTGTCTTCTCAGGTCAAGAGTTGGCTTAGCCTGCACATTTGCCCAAGGTTCAGAAGTGTGGGAGAGGAAACACTTTGGGTGACAACCTGCTACCAATGCAGGATGGAGGCAGATGTCCAAACACTTCTGCTACCCTTCTTCCCAGAGGTTGATTCTGGGAGCCATTCCATAGGCTTCTCAGGTAATCTCAGGAGAATCAGTCCCCATTGCCCTCTAAGCTGACCTGAATTATTCATACTTGGGTTGGCTTCTCCTCCTTCTTCATCTATGGTGCCTACTCAGTCCTGACGCCTGGGATCACTTCCAAAAGAACTATCGGCACACAGGTCCTTCTCTCAGGCTCTGCTTAATTAAGTCATGGTATCATAGAGTCAATATTTGTTCTCCTTCCCTTGGGTCGAAATTGGATCTCAACAGACAAGTTCACTGGGTCAGGGCCAGGAAATGAGCTAGGCATTGGGTTGGTGTGTTCACAAGGTCTGGGGCAAGACCATGGATGCAACTACATATTTTATAGGACTGGGTCCAGGAAGGTGGCTCCCACATCAGGGCCAACAAGACTGGGACTAAGTTAGCCACATAATTAGGAGAATGTTGACATAGGGATTTAGTAAATAAGTAAATGTATTGAAGATAATGGAAGTCAAGTCACTTACTATTGGAGAAGTTTCCATAGACTAAACCTAAGAATGTCAGAAGGTTAGAGGAAAAAAAAAAACAAAAACACAAAAAACACATATTGTGTTGAACTTCAAATTGGAGGTACTGGTACAAACTCAAGAATTTACAGGTAGATGACAGATAAATGATAGATCGATAGATAATAGATCAACAGAGAGTAGATGATAGATAGACGATAGGTGATTGGTAGAAATATAACACGAATCATAGGATGTGTATATTTTCAATCACCAAACCCTTTTTCAAATACTACCCAATATTTTTCAAACCTATCACCTCAATTTACTTCCACACCCACCAGCAATGTTTGAGGGCTAGAGTTTTTCCACATTTGGCATTGCAACACTTCTTATAAAAATTCTTTTTAAGTTAGCCATTCTGCATGAGCATAATTCCCCATAGTCCACATAGCTATGGTTTAAATTTTTGCTTTACTCATGACTAAGGAGGCTGAGCATCTATTCAAGGGTCTGTCGGATATCTTCTATCATGAAGTTTCAGGCCATGTCTTTTGTCCATTCTTTAGATTTCTAAGTTTAGACCTTGTCCATTTGTAGATTTTCTGTCTTTTTATTATGAGTTAGTAGAGGTATTTTCTGTATTCTGAATAGGAAGCGTCAGGTGTGCAAATTGAAATACCTTCTCATAACCTGTGGTTCTCCTTTCCACTCCCTTAAAGATGCCTTTGCATGAAAAGAGCCTCCTGATTTTAATATGGTCCACGTATCAGTATGTTCCTTTATGGTTTGTTCTTCGGTTTTCTGTTTAAGAAAACTTCTTTAAACCATCCATTTCAGAGCAATCTGAAATGTGAAATCTGTGTGGGCTGGAAGCCTTCACAACCAGACACAGTTTTTTTTTAAGAGTTTATTTATTTAGTTATTTGTCAGAGAGAAAGAGAGAGAGTGAGCACAAATGGGGAAACAGTGGGCAGAGGGAGAAGCAGGCTCCCCTCCGGGCAGGAAGCCTAATGCAGGACTCAATCCCAGAACCCTGGGATCATGACCTGAGCCAGCTGAAGGCAGATACTTAACTGACTGAGGCACTCAGGCATCCCACAACCAGATATAACTTAAGGCCTCAAATGATTCCTGTTGGGGCCAGATGGGAAGAAGAACATCGTAGGTGGATGGGACGCTCTATTTGAATACAGAGATAAGAGAGCAGGTGGTGTGAAGGAAGGAGTAAAGAAGCAGTCTTGCACTGTTTCCAGGGGTGGCAGAGGGACCTCCCTCCTTCAGTGCCAGGAAGGTGGTATTCTCTTCCTCTGCAGGCTTGCCTTTCTCTGGAGAGAGCCAGCCTGGTGGGCAGAAAATGCCAGTCACTCCCTTCTCGTCAGCCAGCCCAGCAGCCGGAGGTCTGTTCTGTAAAGTGGCAAGCTTGTACTATCTGAATATTCCTTAGCGCTTTAAAAGAATGAAATGAGACAGACAGGGAGAAAGGTAAGTCCAGGGTGCCCCAGCCCTGCTTTCCGGAGCAGTTTTAGTTTTAAGCTGTGATAGAGGATGGCTTGCCAATAAGTAATTCCATGAGAATAGCCCTCAGTGGGTAAACAAACCTCTGAAAACCACAACATTGCGTAGTGCAGGCAATTCCAGGATGTTCTGATCTAAGAGGGCAGGACGCTAAGACTTCCCAGAGCTCCTAGAGGCAGCTTGTAGGATGCTTGGAGGCCAGGATGCTGCAGCAACAAAATGATCCTAAAAATCACAGATTCTATAGTTCTGGGAGACTTCTATTGTATAAAGATCATTGGGCTGGAAAAGAGCTAGCCGCAGGTCCACTCTTAACATAACCGACTCGAGTCCGATCTCCACGAGCTCCCACTCTGAGCAGAGGATACCATCCGTCTGGAGGTCTCATCACATAATCCCAGGAGGGCTCAGGATTCCTTTCCCCAGTGTGGAGTGGCCCTGGTTATGTGGCGACCAGCTCCTCTGGGGAAGGCTTAGCGAAGTCTATGAGCTTCCAGATTTAGCACAAATATTGCCAAGGGCTAAGTTATGCTACAAAAATTACTCATTGTTTATCTGAAACTCAAATTTAACCAACTATCCTGTATTTCACCTGGCAACCTGGCATTGCGGGGCCCCTTCCTGGTCTTCCTGGTCAGGGGATTCCAAGTCTCTGTGCCGGTTTGGATCTGGTAACTAGTCAACAGGCCATGAATCTCTCCTATAAGAACTTATATTGGGTTTCTGCCCATGAAATCTGGAATTTTCTGCCTAAAGTCAAGCAGCATCTTGTAAGCATCCCATCCATTTCATGCTTAGAGATCCCATAATCACTACGGCGGATCCCTGCTGTTTACCCCTCCAGCCCTGTGGCTCTTTGGGGTAATCGTACCCACCTTGTCTCTACTGCTCATTAAGCAGCACTGTCCTGCCTCTCCCACCCTGGATCCCACTCTTCCCACCGAGATCCAAACCTAGATGACAGCATGGTTTCCCTAGCATGGGCCCCTTCCTGGTTAGAAATGGAGGTTATTGCCACTGTGCTGAGCACTTTCCCTGCATTACCTTCAACTCTGACATCACAACGAGGTAACAGTTAACCATCAGCTTCCTCCTAGAGGCTCAGAGAGGTAAGCAATGTGCCCCAAGTCACATATATCCATGAGTACCATGGTGGATATAGGATTTGAAGCCTTCCTGGCTGACTTCAGATCCCAGGCTCCTAAACGGTCTCCTAATGAGATATTATACCAGGTCCTGAAGCAGAGGGAAGGACAGACAGACGTCCTGATAGCCAGGAGGGTTTGGATGTCCCTTCACCTGCTCAATTTGGAGGAAAGTTCAGGGTGCTTGTGTAGGACCGGCTACGAGTGAGAATAACACTCAAGGCTCAGGCGGTCCCATTCATCGATCGAGGCGTCCTTGCTGAAAATTCGGGATTCGGTGTGTTGGCACAAGTACCCACGAGCGAAGTTAACGCTCGGTTAGATGGGCTGATCAGAGGCTAGGCTTAGAAGGAAGACTGCAGCTAATGAGGCTCTAATGCTGGGACTTCCCTGGGATGTTAGGAAGGAGTCCAAAGGCTCAAGCAGCTCAGCCGTTCACTAACTGCACTGCCCAGGGAGTTCCGGCAGACACATCCCTCGTCAGGTTCTCTGGTGGCTTCGCTAGAGAACAGAGATGGCCACGGGTATGCTGTAACTCCGTGATTCTCAAGCTTGTGTGCACAGCAGAATCACCGGCAGGCTTGTTAGAACACGGTCTGCCACACCCGTGATGATTTAAGTAATCACGCTGCCAACAGATGCTTTTATGATGCTTCCAAAATGTATGAGCAACCCAGTCCCAGAATCCCATGTGGAAGGACCATTTCCAGGAACCGGTTCTGGTCCTGGGTCCAAACCTATGCCAGTCAGGGTCCTAGTAAGGAACAGGTTACACTTAAATTTGAATGACCTGGGAATGGACTGATAAAGAGGTCAATTAGCAAGATGCGGGCTGAGTGTCACCACAGAGCCAAAGCAGTGTTTTAGTACCCTGAGGCTAGAAACAGTGGGGGGACTGCCCCTAGAACCAAGGACCAAAGTTCAGGCAATGCCCCCCAGGAGAGAAATGAAAGCCATTGGATGAAGGCTGATTCCAAGCTGATGCCCAGGAGAGGCAGCAAAGAGAACAGCTCCTCACCTTACTCTTCCCTCTCTCCCACACCCCGAGGGGCTCCCTAGTGCCCAAGCCCAGGCTGGACCCAAAAGACCTGCAGTCCCACTGGGATGTAATCCACACAGGTCGGCTTCCTGGGCCAGAGAAGAGGATGGACAAGAATAGAATGTGTGTTCGGAGGGAAAGTCTTCCTTTCTCATGTCGCTCTTACCAAGCGTTTGTGTCAAAGTTACGTAAGACTTGTAACATGTGTTGGAATGCACACTCTTTTGATTTTCTCGGGAACAAATTGTGTAAGACTGGAATTATTAGTTTTTGGAATGCTTGAAGGAACTAGCTATTAAAGCCTTTGGAGCTGGAGGATGTTTTATGGGAGGATTTTCAATGACTGATTCCATTTTTCAGTAGTTTTAGAATTACTCTTTTTTTTTTCCATTTTTCTTTGGCAGTCTGGTAAGTAATTTTTTTTTAGGAAACCGTCCATTTCATCTAAATTAAATTTATTGGCCTAAGGGTCTGATTTTCCTTCTGGCGTGTAGGGGTTCTGTGGTGACACCTTCTTCCTTCGTCCTGCTGTGGCAACCAGTGCTTTTTGCCTTTTTCCACGGTCAGTCTCTGGAAAGCATTGTCCTAGCTCTTTATTCCCGTGCTTTTACCCTCACTGGACTTGTTTTGTTAGAGGGGGAAAGGCCCTCTAGACTAGAAAGCCAAGGGGAAAGGATTCCAGGCAGGCGCAGAATGTAAGCAGAGTCTGGGAGCCAGGAGGAAGCATGGGGAAAGGACCACTCAGGCCAAGTGGCTTGCCAGGTGGTCTTCTGCAGTCCAAGGCCTTTCCCCCTCCCACTGGGGCCATGGGGGGACCCCCTCACCAAGCTCCAGCTCAGCTACATGTTCCTGACAGGGGGAGATCAGGAGGCAGGCACAGAAGCAAGAGCCCGCTCCGCTCTACCCTGCAATTCCCTTCCCGGCAACAGCTCTAGAAACCCCATGGTCCTTCCAGAAAACAAGGAGCCTGGACACATCAGTGGGCTTCAAACCATAGCCCCTTGGGCCTGAGTGGCAGAAGGGGACACTAAGCCCTTGTCCCCAGAATCTGGCTTTGATTCACCTCAGGTATGAGACCTCCACATAAAACCACTCAGAGAAAGTCTTCTGCACTCAAGACAGTGGGGGAGGCCGTGGTGATCGTATGTAAACAGAGCAGCTTTCTCTTCTGGTACCATCACTTACTTCCCACAAGGCTCTGGGCTGGTGACTTTGGATCCCCGCGCCTCAGCTTTTTCACTCACGAATGGGCATGAGGGTAACGGTTGCACCCGGTCCGGACTGAACACATCACCCGTGTAAAGCCCTCACGCCACGCTCTCTCTCTGGTTGTGTGGAAAGCAAGGCCACAGAACGACTCCTGGGATCACACCCGTGGAAAGTGGTGGCCCATCTGTGCTCCTGCTTCCGCTCTGTGGCCTGGGCAGCTGGAAGGAAACAGGGCCTACCCGGCTGCAGCCCACAGCTTCCTTCTTAAAATTCCTGGAAAACTCGGGTAGCCAACCTCCAGCTCAGCACATTCAGGAGCACCCTGCATCTTAACTACACCGTGACCCTGCCCAGGCAGACATCCCTCTGGGAGCTCCTACCCTCTCTGCTCCCTATAAAAGGCATGTAGAGCCTCCCGTGCTGCAAAGAGGCTGAGACCGGCCCAGACACTCCTAGCTCTCGTTCCCTGCTTCCCGCCGACATGAAGGTCTCTGCTGCGCTTCTCTGCCTGCTACTCACAGCCACCGCCTTCAGTCCCCAGGTGCCTGCCCAGCCAGGTAAGCCCCCTCTCCCTCTTTCCCGTCCTCTCACCTTCTTTTTGTTTTCTTCTCCTTCTAACAAGCCCAAAGCTGAAATGCCCCACTTCTGAGCCTATCCGAGCAGTGGGAGCTGTTGGACGTTCACGTGAATGTCTAATTTTAAAGATGGGAAGCCGAAGGCCAAGTTGAGGGCAGGAGAGGCCCCACCCACCCACCTCCAGCCATTACGGAGCCAGAGGGAAACCTAAGCTGCACACTCCAAACCCAGGGCCTTTTCTCTGAGCCTAGCTGAGCTTCCCAAACTCTGTACCTAGAGCACTAGAGCTAGGACCTGTCCCACCGGCCTGCCCCGGTCAGCAACGATGCATTGCTACGATATTCCTGCTCTCCCCCTGTCTCAGGGCTCCGGGCAGGCACTATGGACCTGAGGTGGATAAGATCCATGTCGATCCCTTTCCCTTCCTTTCCTTTCTTCCCTTCCCTTCCCTTCCCTGTCCTCTCCTCTCCTCTCCTTTTCTTTCCTTTCCCTATAGGTGCTTCCTGCTGCATTCAAGCTGATAAAAAACTAGCTTTTTCTCTGTGACCTTATTTCTAGACGCACTCAGCTCCCTATTCACTTGCTGTTTCACATTTAACAATAAGAAGATCCCCCTGCGGAAGCTGGAGAGCTATCGAATCACCAGCAGCCACTGTCCCCGGGAGGCTGTCATGTAAGTAGAAAGACCCTGCTCACTCCCTCCCTGACCACACCCCACCCCATGCCCATGCCCCCTGACCTGAAGTTCCACCCCAGAAGACAGACCTATTTGGGATCTCGTACCCAGGGGTAAGATTTTACCAAACCATGATTGCATCATAAATGAGCCCAGAGAGGATGGGCTCCCAGTCTCCACGTTGCTTTGGCCGAGGCCAGGCTGGCTTCTCCAGGGCCTCCAAGAAAAGTGATTACCTCCAGGATCCCCTTCTTTCCACACCGCGGCTTCCTCCTGTCCCTGGGAGGATCCCTTCCCTGCAGCGGGTGGACCAGATGGGCTCAAGAGTGAGTGAGACATCTCTTGAGCAAAATCCTCATTTCCACCTAACTGTGAAGCCCTCCTTCGTCCACAGCTTCAGCACAAAACTGGCCAAGGCTATCTGTGCTGACCCAAAGGAGAAGTGGGTCCAGGATTATGTGAAACATCTCAATCAAAAATCTCATGCCCTGAGGACTTAACTCTTCCAGTCACACTAAGACCCAGCCAAGTATGAGAAACAAACAATTGTTTTTCCTCCTCCAGACTCCCCAGCTAGACCCTGGACTAATTTTACTATAGTTTCGAATAGGGTGCTTTCTGTTTTGTGATGCCAAAAAGATGTATTATGCCTTAAGTAATATTTAATGTTATTTGAATCGTTGCTGGTTTGGGGTTTACTTTGAATATTGGGGATTTTTTTTTTTTTAAGTAAGGCCTTGAGCCGGTTGCTCCCTGTGCTAAGCCCCGGTTCCATCCCTTGTAAGCTGCAGGCAGTGTGGCTGACTCCCGCCCAACTCCCCAGCCATCGCGTGTACCTACAAATCACGGAGATGAAGGGCTACTGCCATCCGGGGCGGGGAGGGCCTTGGGAATGTGAGGTTCAGCTAAATATGTTAGTACTGAAAGGAGAATGCCATTCCAAGGATTGTTTACTTTTTGCAGAAAATACATGGTGTTTAAAATCTCTCGTAGTGGTGTTTTCTTGGGGGGAGGGTAGCTTCCAACCAGTAGGGGGCGCTCCAAGGCGGGGTAGCGGGTGGCTGGCAGAGGGAGCTGGAGGAACAGGCTGTGGGACAGACCTTATCCGTTGTTGGTGGCTGACCTGGGCTCATTTGACTGCGGCAGAGGACCCAACCCAGCCGCCCCGCATGTTCTAGAACAATGACTCCAGCCCCTAACATCAGCTTCTAACTGGTCTCTGCCACCGTGCCTCCCCGCTCCAAGCGGTCCTTGAAGTGATCCAGACACCACAAGCACCTGACCTCCAGGGGGAAAGTGAGATGACCTGGTCCTAGTTAGCATCCACCCAGGAGGATGCCAGGGCACGGTCATAATAGAGATTCTTCTAGAAAAGGCCCAGGATGGAAAGGCAGGAAAGAGGGCCTGGAGCGAATATGCCCTATGGTCAGAGTTTGGCTTCCAGAACAGAAAAGGTAGAGTCCTTTAGAGAGGAAACTGGAGGTGTGGTTGTAGAGGAATTGGAGCAGCAAGGTGCAGAGTTTGGAGTCAGTCCTGAGACCGTCGGAGGGTGGAGGGCAGCGGCAGGCCAGGCAGAGCAGTCTGGGGCCACGGGCAGGATGGATTTAGCTAGGGGGAGCTGAGCACAGCTCACTGCTCCACCATGGTCCCAGAGAGAGGGAAGAGGAAGAAGCAGGGCGGTCGTGGGGCGGCGCAGGAGGCAGGAGGCAGCTGAAGAACAGACCAGACCTGTGACACATGCAATGTTGGGAAAAGGAGAGACGCCTCTCCCAGCACAGTACGCGGCAACTTCTCCCGCTGAAGCCACCGAGCTGGTCTTCCAAAGCGGGCCAATCCTGAGATTCTGGGCAATCAGCAAATCACATCCCCCCCCTTGCTGTTCTCCCTGGGGGCACGTCGGAGTTTTTGGTTACCCCTTCATGAGGGTGGGGTCTCTGCTTCCCAGATGTTGGCAAACGGTTCTCCGGCTCTCCCCCAGACTACCTCCCTCCTGCATGTGAGCTGGGCTGGCATTTCTGTAAGACCTAGGATCCACTCAGGCCTGGACAAGAGGAGGTCCTGCTAAACAACTTTGCAGGATCTGCCTGGTTGACAGAGTGTCCCCACCCCACCCCTGCACCCCCAATGCTGTGTCAGGCCATCACTGAGCAACTTGGGACACAGGAGAGCTTTCCGGCCCCAGAGACAGGAGTCCTGGGCTCTAACACCAGATCTGACTAGCTCTGTATCCTCAGGCCCGTCTTTGTCCCTCGCCAACTGTCAGGCACCTCATCTATGAAATAGGGCCAGCAACATCTTACAGATGGTTGACCTCACAAGGTCCCCTCCAGCTACACCAGCTGTGGCTTCTGGAACCCCAGCCCTGAGTTCCCTCTTTCTGCTTCACCTTGCCCTCTGCTGCTGTCAGGGGAAGCCGAGAATCTTTATCATGGCCCTGACCAAGCGTTCATCCCCACCCAGCCGCCAAAAGACAAAGCCAGTCAGCTGAGACGTGTAAGCCATTTATTGGTTCTCGGGGACAAGAAGTCAGGTTTTTTTGGCATCAGTACCAACATATCTCCCATCCCCCTGTGGCCACCAGCCCCTTTGGCCCCAGCTTCTCACTGCCAGTCAAGTTTATACCCTGAAATCCCTGTGGGATCCAAGAAGCCCAGGGAAGCAGGGATTGAAGATTCCGGCATTTAAATATATAAAGTGCAACAACATAGCTTATCAGGACTGAGCAGACCCTCTGTGACCTGGCAAAGCTGGGCAGAAGGACTGGGGTGGGGTGGGGGCTGGGGAGACAGGGGAAGTCACGCCATCTTCAGAGTCCAGGGTGGAAAGAAACCCTCTCACGTTCACTTCACCCGGCACGGTTTCGCAGTTTTTAAATGACGCTTAACCCATGCGGCTGAGTCTGAGACACACGTCTCTCGGCCGCCCTTCAGCTTGATTCTGTGGGCAAAGAACAAAGGGGGAGCTGGGTCACATGATTTGCCCCTGGGCTGCCACACACATTCCCATCCTCCCCCCCGCCCCCCCGCCCTGAGGATGCCCCCAAGCTGCTCACTCTGGGCCTGTAAAATGAAGGCACTGCAGGAGACCTGGGGGGCGCATGGGAGGGATAGGCTGGGAGGAACACCCAAGCTTCGGGGAGAGTTTATTAAATTGAGTTTCTCCCTTTTCTGAAGAGTGTGATTCATTGTATTTGGGTAGGGTAAAGGCTGCAGACTCTCAGGATTAGCTAGTATGGAAATTTCACTCCTAGAATATCTCCGAGGGCTCTCGATCCATCTTTTCATGTGTCTATGTCCATCTGGAACCCTCACTCATTGCTTTAGATTCACTGTGAGTGTGCGTGTGTGTGTGTGTGTGTGCGTGTGTGTATTTTCTGACCTGCCCACCCCTTTAACTTGGCGGCTGTCCAACTAAACTATACACCAATTCTAACTTTAATTATCTGGGTGATTGCAGACCAATCTCTCTATTTCCCTGAACTTTGGTGTTCATGATTATGTAAAAGGGTGCCCCCCGAGGGCTAGCCAAGGTAATACACATGAATGCTTTATAGATACCCAACAGCAGGGGTAAGCCACCTCCGTCTAACTTTGTAATGACCCCGTGACGCAGCTCTCATCTCTACTCCACTTCACAGATAAGGAGTGTAGAGGAGTACCCAGATAATGAGGTGCTGAACAATCACCTGCCCAGGGTCACCCAAGACTTGGGGTTGGCAAATCTGGAAGCAGAAACTAATTGTGACCCCCTCGTTTTTCCACTGCACAATAATTCCTAGACCCTTTAAGCCATTTCTTCTTCTGGGCATAAAATATTAAGACATAATACTCAGCTCCTTGGGGTTCCGAGAAACACAAGTCACTGCAGGAGCATGGGGCAGGGGAGACGGTGGGTATCTTTCCCGGCACCTGCTACGAAGCGCGGCGCTCTCCCTAGCGCCCATGCTGGGCTCTGCACCCAGATTTTGGCGGCTTCTCTCCAGGTTTAGAAACCTGAACCTGGTGGAACAGCGGCATCTAGCGTCTGCCTTTCTAATTCCAGGAGGGTTGGTTGCTCTCTGGAGGGGGGAATCAGGCTGACCCGGTAGGAGCACTCACATTAGACCCTTGTGGAAGCAGGTAGAGCTGGTGGGTTTGTAACACTGGATTATATGCTGGGGAATCCTTTTCTCCGCAAAGACGAAGCAACAGTTGGAGGATGACACATGCACTGGAAGAGAAGCACAAAAATGGTTTGCATCTGTTTCTTAATGTGGACTTCATTCCTCTCATCCCAGTGGTTAAAAAAAAAAAAAAAAAATCCCTTTCAGGGACAGACCCAGGCTTGGGGACCACACTCAGCCCAGTGGCTGTGTCATCCATCACCTAGTTCTGTATGTAGGCAGAGGGTCAGAACATGGGTTCAGACCCCGGCTCCCCACAAACCAGTTGTGTGGTCTTCAACAGGATGAGCCCTCGCCTGGGCCCCAGACTTCCCATCTGTCAAATAAGACTCTTTAAACTGATTTCTAAAGGTGTTTCCAGTTCTGTCGTCCCACCATGAGTGCACAGTTCTGGCCCGATATTTGGGTTCGAGAGCTCTGGACTCCACACTCTGTGGGGCCTAGTGAGTGTGGTACATGCAGGGGCAACTGTGGTCCATGGCTTTGGGGCCAGATTAGAAACTGCTCAAGGAGTTCCAACTGATGGAAGGACAAGGAAATAGCTTCCAGGAACTAAGAGGCTTCCTACCCTCTCTAGAATGGTCTCTACCCAGGCCTATAGCTCTGTCCGGGTCTCCCACCCCCACTGTGTGGGTTTGCACTCTCTCCCCCACACCCCACCCCCAAGAGACTCGAATTCCAATCCTGATTCCTTCCTCCTAGTTTTATTGTTTGCACAATGTCTTACATGTGCCTGGAATTAGGTCCGTCTTCTCTCGAGAGCCTTGAGGTCCAGCATTATCAGTCCCATTTTACCAACAAGGAATGCCCAGTTGGAGAGGTAGTCACTGGCCCAACACTTGCCCGACAGTGATGAGCACACTGTTCCAGTCCCAGTCCTGACATGAGGCTCTCCTTGTTACATGCCACCAGGTAGAGGCGAGACCCAGTCCTTCCTGTGCACCTCAGGCCTCCCAGGTTGTCCTAAAGGGCCTCAGAGTTCCCTGGACAAGGCAGGGCCTCCTTCTGCTAAAGCCAGCAGCTCAGACGTTATGCTCACCAGACACCTGCTCCCACCGGCCTCTGTCCCCACCCCATCCACATTCTCCATTCGCCCTCTTTAGGAGAAATTCTTCCCGGAGGAGGAGAGACAAAGGCACTGAGTTCAGGGCGACCCCTGCTCGCAAGCCCAGAGTGCCTGCCTGGGTGTCTGTCCCCACCCCCCACGCTCCCACCCCCAGGAGGAGCAAAGTGACTCCATCCACACTCACTGCTCCTGCTGTCCGCATCCCGAAGCCACAGCCCAGCCAGCAGCAGGCATGCCAGGGCCATGGTGACCAGCTTCATCCTGCAGAGTGTGGGTCAGACCTCTTTGCAGTGGTCCCGATGTGTCTAGTGAAGCTAATACCGATCCCGTAGGGCCCGGAGCTTTTATTAGAAGACCTGAGTGGGGTTTCCCAGACCCTGGTGCAGAGGTGGGGAAGTCACAGGGAGGAGAGATACTTACTCACGCCCAGTGACCACATGGAACACTCCTTCCCCCACCTTTCCTGGGTGGTGTGAGAGAGATGGGGAAACTTCTCCGAGTGCAGGAGCAGATAAGGATCTTGAGAAAATGAGTAGGAGTTGTCCCAGCTGAGTGGGAAGCGGAGAGAGGTGAGGGACAGGAAGTCGCCTGTGGCTTCTCTGACCCCACGTGTTTCCCTCCTGGACTGGAACTGCTGGCCCCGAGAGAAGAGGAGGGCTGAGGCATACCTGTGTTGAATCCCAGGTCTGCCGATCGGCTGTTGTCCAAACTCACATATCCGCAGTCACGTATGCCCTGCAAGGTGGAAAGAGTGACACGTGTCCCGAGGAGATGCTGAAATGAGTTCAGTGAGATTCGCGAGGTCCAGGGCCCAGGCCAGATCATTGCTTTTTCTATTTGTTCAAGCAGTCAACGCCCCTTAACACCGTGCCCCAGGAAAGACAGCCACCATTCAGAGGCAGCACCTGACCTTGGGCCGCTGCCTTTGGATTCACAGATTCACAAGTAAAAGCCACCCCGTGTAAGGTGAGTGGCGGATATGCCATCTGGAGGGACCGGGGGAGGACAGGGAGCGGCCCAGGAGCACTAGAGAGGCCTCCCAGGGGAACGCTCCCCCTCCCCGAGCAGAGCCTCCTGTGTTGGTTGGGTCTGCGGCTCCGGGAATGCAGGAGGAACAATAAAAATGGCAGCGGGACGTCATCTTCCAGGCCGCCCTCTTCCTTTACCCATGACTCTCTGGCCAGAAGGACGTTATGTGGAGGACACGTCGCCATAAGTAAACCGATACCTATGCAGGAAACAGGAACATCAGGTCTCCCCCTACCCTCTGATCACAAATACCTTGCCTTATATGGCTGTGAACTCATGCCCTGTCTTAACCCAAATAAAAGACCCACTCGACCCCCTCCCAGGCGCCACTTCTCCGACTCTCCTCTCTTGAGTCCCGGAACCTCGCCTGAGGACGCCTTTAATAAACCTTGCCTTGCACCCATCTCGCCTGGTGTCGTGTGTATCTCGCCTATAAAACCTTACATCCTGCAGGTGGGCTGAAGGGGAAAGGGGGCTGCCACCAGAGGAGGGGGCTTGTGTACAGGTGGGGAGGCATGGAGGGAGCCCACTCCCTCGGAGATGCCAGGCAGAGCCAGATCCTGGGGTCAGGAGAGTGAGTTGGGTGGGGAGATGGCAGGAAAGGCCTGTGCCTCTATAGCTGTGAAGCGGCCAGGTCACCGAGACACTGTGAGCCAGGCTTGGCATGAAGATACGTCAGTAGGTGCTCCAGAAGGGGTGGCTGGGCCAAACGCGTGTATGAAATCACGAGGCGGGATGTAAACAGAAGGTTGGCGAGGCTGATCTCCTCCAGTCATGCACTCCCCAGCTCAAGGGTGTGCACGGCTCCCCATTGCCAACTGGAGGACGCCCAAGGCCCTCATCTGGATGTTGGTGGCTCCTCATGCTATGTCTGTCTCCATGTTTGAGTATTTCCATCGCCCCGAACAGGCCGCTGGTTTTCCTACTGCTGGGATGCTGCTTCCATAGTGACCTCACCCTGCAAGGCCCTCCTCACTGTCTCCCACCTGGGGCTCTCTTCTACCCTTTCCAAATGCCGTGGTGCTCATAAAGAGCCTCCTGCTGTCTCCAGCAGCCTCCTCTGAAAACCCCCTGTGCCGGGACCTCCCACCGGAAGGTCTAATATCCCCGCCACCAGCCCCCGCCACCAGCCCACGCCGGCCCCAGAGTATTCTCCAAACTAACACCTGGGTGGGGTGAGGGGGCATCCCGACGTGTCAGAGCTGAACGGGTCCTCGAAGACCATAGGCAGCAGGGGCTTTTGAAGCTTTCTGGGAGATGGGACTGGGAGACGGGAGAGCCTTTGAACAAACGCAAATGTCCTGGCCCCATTTCAGAATCAGAATCAAATCTTATGTGCCTATACATGTTGAGAGTTAAAAAAAAAAAAAGAAAAACAAAAACAAAAACCTCCAGGAAATTCAAGCACAAGAAGAATCACGTGTCCAGTATGGCCTCTCCATTTTACAGATGCGGAAAAAAGGAGCCTTGGAAAGAAGCAACGCACCTGCCCAAGGGCACACAGAGAATTTGTAGTGGAGAAGGGACAGTGGACGCTGAAGCCATCTGACCATGTGAGCGCCACACGTGGCCGCCTCTGAGAACACACATCCAGCAAGGACCACAGCTATGGGCTGCTCCAGGCCAGGTCCCGCGCATCCCGCCAGCTGCTGCCCGCCCCCATAAAGTACCTCAGTTCCTAGAAATCACTGACCCGCTGTTGCGGCTCTGTGAGTCTGCTTGTTCTTGTAAACGGACATGTTTGAATTCCTTTACCCTCGTTTTCGCAGGTCTCGGGGGAGAAGGGAAATACACGCATCGACGGTGACCAACGTAACCCTAGGGCTTTCAGACTCACTTGGGACACCGAGAGAAGCAGCTAGTGCCCCAGGGAATTCCTCTCTCTTCCCTTCCTCGAAGGCACGCTGCCTGGCCCACTCACGAAGGGGACGGGGCTGCCCCTCCAGAAACGTACTTTTCTTCCTCTCCCTCACTGGGGCCACGGTGAGCCCAGGGGAAAAGAGGAACAGACACAGTTAATCATTCCCTCCCCTTCCCTGCAGCACTGGGAGGACAGGCTGGAGGCTCCAAGGACATAGGCACCTGGCACTCCCTGGCCGTCACCCACACCCCAGCTGGACATCTTCTGCTGTAGGCCTGCACCAAGGCAAGCACCAAGGAATAACTCAATAAAACATGCTTGTCCCTGCCTGGGATGGGGACCAGGGGCCGAGGAGGCTTTGATAGACAAGAAATACTGAACACAAACACTGAACCAGTTACCCTAAGCCACGTGTAAACCTTTCCTTAGAGAGAGGTTTGAAAACCATTGGAAGTTCCTGTAGGAAGGTTTTCTTATTAGTTATCTTTTTTTTTTTAATCATTTATTTATTTACTTGACAGAGAGAGATCGCAAGTAGGCAGAGAGAGAGGGGGAAGCAGGCTCCCCGCTGAGCAGAGAGCCGGATGCAGGGCTCGATCTCAGGAACCTGGGATCATGACCTGAGCCAAAGGCAGAGGCTTTAACCCACTGAGCCACCCAGGCGCCCCTCTTATTAGTTATCTTTTACGAAGTAGCTGCCTGCTGACTGAGAACACTTAGAGACCAGACAGAGCTCAGCCAGTGAGGATCGTTTCCTCCAGGCCATCCAGGAGCGGCCTTTACCGGACTGGAGCCTGGCCCTGCCTGCTTGTACACCTCAGCCTCATCCCCACCGACCAGGACACAGAAGCCCACGGGGACAAGTCCTTTGTCCAGCCCCGCGGCTGCAGAGATCCTGGCTCAGCATTGTCCCTCTTTGGGGCCAAGTCTTCTCAGTTTCCTCACTTAGGAGGAAGCATGTTATGGATTCTAAGATAACTGGGTCAGATCTCAGCCCTGCCTTTTATTAGCTGTGTGACCTTGGGCAAGTAACTTAATGCTCCTGAGCCTTATTTCCATGATTATGAAATGTGCTGCCAGCTGGACGGGTACAAACCGCCCCCATTATTTTGAAGACGAGCTCCCAACACCTTAACCAAACTTCGTGCTATTTGAAGGATTACATGAGGTTTCTCCCCTGGTCTTGGAACAGGGGAGGAAGAAAGGAAGGGAGAGAGAAAAAGAAGGAGAGGGGAATGAAGAGAGAGGAAAAGAAATGGAATTTGAATCATTCAAAATCATTGCTAGACACCTGCTGTGCACGAGCTCCTGGCGATACACAGACACAAGGCAGACGTCGGCTCTGCCCTCGTGGGGCTTCCAGCTCGCTCGGGGAGGCAGACACTGGAATTACTGTAGGTTGTAAATCCTCCAAAGGAGACAGTGTCTGAGGCTTCATCCCATGTCCCTGGCGCTACCAACACCTCCCTGCCCTGAGCAGCTTCCTGGTCCCTTTCCCTTCCATCCGGTGCTGCCTGACACCCAGCCAAGCTTCCTGGGGTCACCCACGTGAGCAGAACACCCTCTCTGGCCCCCAGCCCTGCACCAGCCCTAACTTCTCCTGCAAGCAGGAGGCCAGCCCACAGCATGGCCCCGCAGGACCCAAATGGAGTCCAAATGCTTTGTCCAAAGCATTGTCTGGTATTTTTTTCTTTAAGATTTTATGTATTTAATTGACAGAAAGAGAGAGAGAGCACAAGCAGGGAGAGCAGCAGGCAGAGGGAGAGAGGAGGAAGCAGTCATCCCACTGAGCAGGGAGCCCGATGTGGAGCCTGATCCCGGGACCCTGAGATCATGACCTGAGCCGAAGGCAGACACCTAACTGACTGAGCCACCCAGGTGCCCTCTTGACTTCTCTCCCTCTGTCAAGGTTCCCTCAACCCCTATTTCTCTCCAACTTTCAACACTTCCGGTCTTTTCAGGGGGCCTGTCTTCTGGCTCTAGAGGACCACATGAAGGAGACATCAAACTTCTCTCACAGCTGCAGGCAAACCCAGAGTGCCCGAAGAATGTCACAGCAGGGACCGTCACTGGCTTTTCAAGTGAGTCCACATCGGCTGAGCTACAGAGCTGACAATAGCTCGCCCCGCTGTGCCGTGGCGAGGTGCAGGCGTCTCGGCGTGGCATACAAAGTCTTGCCTGATGTGGCCCCCAGAACTCTAGCCATGGGACACGGTCACAGTTCTGCACATGTGCCGGGACTTCACTGCCCTGCTGCCTAGGCCCCCCTGTTCCAGCCCACAGCAGTCCCACCCAAGCTCCCAGGGCCAGCCGAGCTCATTCCTCATGGGGGGCAGCTTGCACTCCCATCACTGCTTGTGGTTCCCACACCTGCCTGGTCTGGAAGCTCCCAGAGGGCAGGTGTCCCCCCGTTGTGGTCTCTGCATTTCATGCCCCAGTGCCCAAACCCAGGTTTGCTGAAGGAGAAAGGAGGGTTCTTATTACTGGGGTCATCCCCCTGCCACAGATGAGGCATGGAAGCCCTGGGCCTTACAAGGAGTCAGGCCGGTAGTGAGTGACATAGCGAGGATGGGGAGCTCTGGCCCAAATCCTGTGCTCCTTGGTACAACCCAGTGCTCACTCTCCTGCCTCCCGCACGCGGACATCAGGCTGTTCGCAGTTTCTGAGTGTGGTCATGGGCACCCCTCCTGGTACTGGGTCTGAGTTCCTTATGCATTCATTCCTTCATTCACTCATTCACTTGGCAGGCATCTTCCGAGGGCCCGCGCTGTCAGTTCCCATGCAGACAGTCAGGTTTGAGAGATCTGACTGCAACAGCCAGAGTCCAGAGAGAGGGAAAGAAACACAAAACCCAGCAAGGGGCACAGACACACCAGGACCATCACCACGTGCAGCCCAGAGGCTGTGCACACCCAGTCTGGGGAGCGGGGGTGCAGGGTGGCATTTGGACTGACCGGGGAGGGGAGGGCGAAAGCGGCATTTGCTGGGCGGGGTTGGACAGGGTGGAGTGAGCTCTGGAGAGACGCCTGGCTTCCAGCCTCCCCAGCTCCACTCTGTGCACTGCTGGAATGACTGACATCTCCTGGTGGCCCCACCTAGAACCAGAATAATAACGGTACCTGTGAGAGGCTTGTGTGAAAAGAAATATGACATCCTTCTTCAGGACAAATGAGCAGTTGCTTCACAGCACACTGGTAGCCAGTGTGGGCTGCTGTCTCCGGAGTGTGGGGGCAAGCGTGTAGGCTGCAGGAAATGGCCGGAAGTGAAGGCGGGAGGATCACGGGACAGGGTTTCCCAAGACCCTGTGTATGGGGCTCTACTGGCAAGAGAGTATCACAGGCCATCTTACGCTCAGTACAGGGGTACAGTCAGATTCGTGGTTTGGCCAGAGGGCTTTTGTTAGACACTGAAGTACAGAATGAGTGGGAAAAGGCGGGAGAACTGGAGGTTTGACCAGGTCCAGAAGGGGTGACAGGTGAGGAGTGGGGTTCCATGTGAGAATCAGGATACAAGGTCTCTGGGCTCTGCTGCTCATTTTCTGTGGGACCTTGGGCAGGTCACTTCCTCTCTCTGGACCTCAGTTTCCTCACCTAGCAAGTGAAGAGTGTGGACCTACATCAGGGACTCTTTCCTCAGAGATGGGATTCGTAATGGATCATTTAGGAAGTTTTTATCAAAAGACACATGCTAGAATCCCACTGTGGGGGGGGGGTGGAGGCTACTCTGAACCCACGGCAGTTGGAGGGTCTTCAGATAATCTGGGCCCACCACATCACTCCATCCAAAGCCCGTAGCCTGGGTGCCCACTGAGACCCTCTCTGGCTTAACAGTTAATGACTCTAAGTCTCCAAGTTCGATCAAAGTCCTGCCCATGCCCCAAGGAGCCCCCTCACCCATCCCCAGTGGAACTGGTCCTTGGATCAGATCTATTATGCTGAGGGGGAGTGCTGGGGGGCCACCTTCCCCTTCTGGTGAGGATCAAGGACCACAGAGCCTTAAAGGGCCAATGCTAGCCCCTGAGCCATTCCAGCCCCTCCTCCCATACTAGGAGACATGGGGCACATTTAAAACTTAGAAAGCACCCAGAAGGCAGAAACTCAAAGAAGCCTTGAAGGCAAGACCTGGGCTCAGACGTGTTATAGACTCAGTGTTGTGCTTCCTGAGCTGTTTGGCCCTGAATCAGAAATACCCACCTTGCAAAGTTCTGTTGAGCATTCAAGGAATTGACAGGCGTCAGACATGCTCCACAGACAGCCAACACCCAGCAGAACACCAGCCCTTTCGTCCTTCTCCCTTTGGTCCCCAACCCCCACAGAGCAGGAAGAACCTCTGGGAAGAATTGGGGCGGGTCATCTCCCATTACGGATCTGGAGGTCCCTAAAGGAAGAGTGAGTCATCACATGGGGACCCCAGTGACAGAGCCCTGAAGACAGCCCCTCCTTTTAACTCCCAGGTCAGGCTTTTCCTCTGTGCTCTTCTGGCTTTGTGCTCATGTTCAAGGAGCTGTGCTGTGGCCAGAGAGAGAAGGTGGGCATGATCAGGGCCCCTAAGATGCTGGAAAGCCCACGGCCCACCTGGAGGCCAGGGCATGGTGCCAACTTTGCAGGGAGTGGTGGAAAGAAAATGCCCCAACCTTTCCACCCGGAAGAGGAAAGATGCAGGGACAGGAAGTGGCAGCAATATGACCCTCCAGTATGCCCACCGAAATCAACAATGGCACTGTGATTCAGGTGACACGCCCACAGACTGCTGGGAAAGCCCCCTGGGGAGACCTTCCCTTCCCTTCCCTTGGTGGCATGTGGACAGCCTGGGCCCCAGCACAGCCCACAGCCCAATTCCCAGGGCATCCTGTGCCCGAAGCCCTGTGAGACCAGGTTGTCCTAGGCAAAGATGCTCTTTTGTCTGTGTCCCTCCGGCCTGGCTCCAGACATCCACTTGGACCTGGCCCTCCCCCAGGGATGTTTCCATCACCGGGGCTGGCCCCCTGGGCTCCCGAGGACTCCGAACCCACTACAGACTGTGCCCTGAACTCAGACCCCTCATCCCACAGAACAGGAACCCTGCCTCAGATACACTAGCCAACAGAATTAGGACATCCAGGCCTCCTGGCCTCCAACTCAGTCCTCCACTATAGTGGAAGGAGCAAAGGACATGGGGTCCAGACCTCTGCATTTTGTCCAAGTTGCCATTTACTAACACCAGGTCAATTTTAATCATCTTCCTGAAGCTCTCAGTCATCATCGCTGAAACTGGTTTCGCGGTGCCTCTGTCTTAGGATGTTAATACGGACCCGTGTGCAAAGGCCCCCAGCTCAGAGCCGGGCTCATCTCTCATGGTTTCTGAGAACGCACAGGGTTTCCTCCCTCCCTGCTTGCTTTGTCTTAGACGCCTTCACAGCTGCTCTGAAGAGTGCATCTAAACTGGCCAAGTCCTATTTCTCAGCTCCCACTGGCTTGCTGAGCTTTGTCAGGGGCGGGTGAATTTCAGGAGCCAAGTTCACATGGGGAGCATCTAAAGTCAGGGCTGCCGTCTGCCGGAGCCTGCCAAAGTCCGCAGTCTCTGCGTGTCCCACCCACTGCCTGTGCCCGTGGCCAGGATAGGTCACATCATTTGCAGGAACCAGTGCAAAATAAGGGATCCTTGTTCAAAAACTGAGCGTGGCAAGATGGCCACAGCGGAGAGGGCACAGGAAGGGTGCCATGAAGACCGCCCTGCCCCTGCCCGCCCTCTGAGCATGTTTCTGCTTCATGCTGGTTGGGCATCTGTTGGTTTACTCCCTGGCATCTCCTCTAGCCCACTCTGGGTCTCCTCTACCCTGGCTGCAAGGTGACTTTCCAAAACCACATTGTTATGGTTTTATTGTTCCAAAGTTCTCAACATAAAGACATTTCCCAAATGAGCCGGAAGCTTCTATCTCAGTTTCCACCAGCGTGCTCCAAGTGACACATCACCTCCAAGTCATGCCCCCCACCTCGCAGCAGGGCCAAAGACCAGAGCTGGGGCCGGCCCGCCTGATCTACCAGGGCAGAGAAGGGATTGTGGAGAAGGGGCCAATGGGAGAAATCGACCATGTTCCTTCTGCCCATCGGAGGTCCATACTGCCCGTCCTTTCCAGCTGGAGCTGGAAATCTCAACAAAGACTTCTCCTACCCAGATAGGAAGTGATTCAGTCAGATGGAACACGTTGGGCACCCAGCATATATTAGGTGCTCGTTAAAGGAACCTGTCAGCACCGTCCTCTGCCCACCATCAGCAGATGGGTCCACTTGGAGATCTAGGGTGAGAAAGCAGGTGGGGGACACTAAGCCGCCCATGCCCTCTGGCCTGCCCTCTTGCATGCAATCTCACCAGCATCTCGAAAGGGAAGAGGAAATGAGTAGCCTGGCTCTTGTCCCAGCTCTGCCGCTCTTGAGCTCTGCCAACGTAAGTGTCTTTATTTAGAAGTTGTGGGTCCTAATCTTCCCCCTGCTTCGCTGACCAGAGGTCATGAGCCTCACAGCAGAAAACAGCGGGGTAGAGTGGGGGTTTGGCAAAACAGAGGGCTACCGACCCTCCCGTGCTCTCACCACTGCTGCCTGTCGCCTGCACCCCTCCCCAGCCAAAGGGCTGAAATGCTTCATCCGCCCCCTCCCCGCAGCTCGGCTTCCTCCCCACCTACATTTTCTTACACTGCACACTGGGCTCTGACCATATGACATCACCAAAAACAAAGTGGCCAAAGACACCAGTAACCCACTTGCTGCTAAGTCCAAGGCACCCTTGGCTTTGCCTTGCCTGACCCATCGGTACCCTTGAACCTGTTGACCCTTCTGGAAACTTCCTCTTGCCCTGGCTTCTAAGGCAGATGGCCCTCCTGGTAATCCTCCAAACTCTGTGGCTCTTACTTCAGAGACTTGGTTAGAAACTCCTTGCCCTCTGTTCATGCCTTAATTCTGATGTCCCCTAGCCCTCCAAGGAATGACAGTAGTTGATAGCTGTCTTCACTGTGTGCCAGGCACTACTCTAAACACTCTGCTTATGTTAGCCCTTTTAATGTTCGTCAACACCCTGGAAGGAGGGGCAATACCCCATTTCACAGATAAGGAAACTGAGGCCTAGAGGAACTGCCCCGGATTACTCAGCTAGTCATCAAGCAGGTGGGAACAAACACAGGCAGTGGGGCTCCAATTCTGAACCAATACGTCGCACTGCCTCTTGGCAGAGACTCAGCCCTGCGTGCTATACAAACAGCTTAGCTTACCCTGTGACATCCCTTCTAATCTTGCCACAACCTACACCGCCTATAGCCCCCTATAATCACTCTATGTCCCCAGCCTGGGTTCCACATGCTGGTCTTTGCGCACGAGCCCCTCTCTCCCTGGTCAGTGTCCACTCTTGTTCAAAAACACCTGCTCTGAGAGGCCTTCTCCTTTCCTCCCAGACCCTCCATTGCTTTGGATCTCGGGCCCCATGTGTCCCTCCCTGTGCTTTCATGTACTGCCTGACAGTGTTACTTGTCAGTCCCAAAGCCTGCCTTCTTGTCTAGGCTCTGAGCTCCTGGCTCAACACAGGGCACGTGGTACTGCTAGCAAACGTGGAGGTAACCCAGTGTGCTGACCCACGCGTCAACGGAGCTGGAGACTTGAGTCTTACGGAACCGAGCCTGAAACCTCAGTCTTGTCACTCAGGTCCACAGGGCTCTTGTAGGCATACAAACATGTGCACACACGCACACTCACTCCCCAGCTCAGAGGCCCTCCCTGCAGCCCTAGCTCTCGCAGGCCGTGGTCCTGCTTCTTCAAGGACTTCCAGGCACCTGAAAACCTGCCTTTTCCACAATGCTTTAACCCAACCCCGAGACACCCGAGTTTTGCATTCTTCCATATTCCGGTCATTTCATGGGGCCAAACAGGGACATCCTGACCACTGTGACATGTCCCAGGTACATGGGACTGTCTCTAAGCAGGAAGAAGAGGCTACCGGTCACAAAGTCACAATAGTCTTGATTTTTTTCTTGAAGATTTTATTTATTTATTTGACAGAGAGAGACACGGTGAGAGAGGAAACACAAGCAGAGGGAGTGCGAGAGGGGGAAGCAGGCTTCCAGCCAAGCAGGGAGCCCGATGCTGGGCTCTATCCCAGGACCCTGGGATCATGACCAGAGCCGAAGGCAGACACTTTAATGACTGAGTCATCCAGGTGCCCCTCACGATAGTCTTTATATGTTCACAGCAATTTGTGGCTTGCTTGGTCCCTTACACTATGTGCAACTTGGAGCCTCCCAACAAGGTATGGAATCATTACTATATATCTATTTTTAAAAATTTTTTAATTAACATATAATGTATCATTAGCCCCAGGGGTACAGGTCTGTGAATCGCCAGGTTTACACACTACACAGCACTCACCATAGCATATACCTTCCCCAATGTACTATATTCATCTATTTTACAAGCGAGGAAATCAAGGCACATAGAGATTAATGACACACATAGGCTTGCCTCCCCCTGAAAGCCCTCAGCCAAGAGCGGGGCACTGGGAGGCCCATGTCAAAGCAGCTTCATGCCAAGTGAACATGGGATGGGCCAAGGTACATAAGAAGATGAGTTTTCTCCAAAGGATGGCACACGGAGCGTTCTTTGTGCCCCCCCCCCACCTCTGTATGTCCTGGGGCCAGCCCCTGCTAACATCTGACCTGTGTCATGAAGCAAAGCAGGTGAGTGTGGGCGGGGCTTTGCGAATTCAGGTACATCCTGGGAGGCAAGTTGGATTTAAGACTTATTAAATAAATGTGGTTTCCTCCTTTGAGCCATACATAATTCCTTCTAACGGTATTATTGGGCTGGAGGTGCTTAGAAGATATGCTTTAATGGAGGGTTTATCGGGATTTGTAATTAGCAGAGCAATTGTGAGCACTTTAAAGTAGCTGGAAGCAGATTAAGCCCACAAAAGAGAACCAGCCACTCACAAACACAATCGCAATATCCATTTACATGCCAACAAGTGCTGGGTCAATTATAAATGCATACACTCAAAGGACTACTGTAAATCTTATTCCTGAGGCAGTAATTGGCATCCCTCCCAGCAAAAAACACTCATTAACCAAGTCAACAAATCTTTAAAGGATGCCTACTACGTGCCAGATGCTCTCCTGTGTCCTGGGAACCAGGAGACAAAACCAGGACACACAAGGCCCTTGTCCCTGTAGAGCCAACACCCTGCGACAGAGACCTCACGTTCAAGGCTCATTATAGAAACAAGATAACTTCAAAAAGGATAAGTCACCAAAGAAACGTAACAGAGGCACATAACTAGAGGGGGATTAGAGGTTTGGCACTTGGGCTGAAACCTGAATGACAAGAAGAAATGAAGATGGGGGGGGATATTCTAGGCAGGGAGTCTAGGGGGCTAAGACCCAATGCGGTGTCTTAGCCTACACGGGCCTCTGCATAAGACCTGAGACAAGGATTGAAGTGATGGTAATTTATTTGGGAAGTGCAGGAGAGATGAGTAAGGGAGTGAGGTACAAAACAAGAATGGGGGAACACTAAATAAAGAATATCAGGACAGCTCCACTGTGGGTGACTGGAACTCAACCTCCAGGGGACACTGTGGGAGACAGTACAAAGCAAGCTATGGGTTATGAGCTCATGATGTGAGCAGGGATTGGCTCCATCTGCTAGGTGCAGAGACCAGCCTGGACTATTCCAGAAAGAAAGTCAGGGAAGGTGGCATATAAAACTTGTGGGGAGACAATGGTAGGAGATGAAGACAGAGGAAGGCAGAGAGCAGCACATGTTTGGAGCCTGGTAGACTCTGAATTGTATTCAAAGTACATTGGGAAGGCAGCTGAGAAATTTAGTCAGGGAGAAGAACTAATTTTAAGAAAAAAAAAAATAAGATTTTTCTCTTAGTTATGAGGCAAACATTTTTCCAGAGAGCAAAAGAGAATGGAGGAGGACCAATAAAGAAACAATGGCTGAAGTCCGGGCAAGAGGTGCTGTTGGCTTCTGAGGATGGGGGTCAGTGCTAAGTGGATGAACCTCGGTGTGTCTCAGTGGATGGACCCAGGTGTGTCTCAGTGGATGGATCTCATTGTGTCTAAGGGGATGGACACAGGTGTGTATAAGTGGGTAGACCCAGGTGTGTCTCAGTGGATGGGCCCAAGGTGTGTCTCAGTGGATGGACCTAGGTGTGTCTCAGTGGATGGGCCCAGGTATGTCTCAGTGGATGGACCTAGGTGTGTCTCAGTGGATGGGCCCAGGTGTGTCTCAGTGGATGGACCTAGGTGTGTCACAGTGGATGGACACAGGTGTGTGTAGCAGAGTGGGACTGACGGAGAACTTACTATAGGGAGAGTCAAGAAGGAGGGAGGCTTGGCCAAGGTGTGTGAGACAGGAGGGCTACAGGACAAGTAGGCTGGGCCGAGCCACTCAGGAACTGGATGACTTGGGTCACTCATTCTCCCGTTCTGGCCTCTGTCTTCTCATCTGGAAAATAAAGGAGTAGAACAAGCCAACTTCTAAGAATGCTCTTAACTCTAATAGTCTATGATTTTAAGAAAGCAATCAGAACAATCTTTTTTTAAGTTTCACTTCTTCCCCCCGCCCCTGCCGGGATACAAATTCTTCAAATGTTTTCATTTTTTTTTCATGTTTAGATCCTGATTAATGGATTTTTTTTTTAAGACTTTATTTATTTATTTGACAGACAGAGATCACAAGTAGGCAGAGAGGCAGGCAGAGAGAGAGAGAGAAGATGAAGCAGGCTCCCTGCGGAGTAGACAGCCCGATGCGGGGCTTGATCCCAGAACCCTGGGATCATGACCTAGGCCGAAGACAAGGCTTTAACCCACTGAGCCACCGAGGCACCCCTGATTAATGGATTTTATGAGCCCTGTGTGTTCCGCCTTGACCATGCCTCCCACCCAACCCCAGAATTAACCATTATTCTGGTTTTTAGTCATACGTTTGTCCTGATTTTCCTTATTGGTTTTACAACTTAAGTATCTTCAAACTCTGTGTGTGTGTGTGTGTGTGTGTGTGTGTGTGTATTTATATTTATATTTATATATAAAAAGTAAATATATATATAAAGTAAATATATATATATAAAGAAAATATATATGTATATATTTACTTTTTCAGTTCTGTACTTTATATAAATGGAATTGCACAGTGTGTTCTCTTTTATGATTTGCTTTCCTTTTCTCAACAAGATGTTTGGGAGACTCGCACATATTATAAATCCAGTAGTTCATTAACTTTCCCCACAGCTTTAGTACTCTTCTTATGTTGACACAATCCGTGCATTCCACTGTTGATGGACTTTTGTCCGTTTCCAGTTTTCACTCTTTTTTTAAATTTTATTTTAATTCCAATTACATACAGTTAATATATGGTGCTGTATTAGTCTCAGGTGTACAATATAGTGATTCAACACTTCCCTACATTACTCAGTGCTCATCACGGTAAATGTACTCTTAATTCCCCCTCACCTACTTCCCCCATCCTCCCACCCACACCTCCCCTCTGGTCCCCATCAGTCTGTTCTCTGTAGTCAAGAGTCTGTTTTTAACACTTGTTTTTAATAGCCCCATAAACCCACGTGAACTACCGCACAAAGCCAAAGCTGGCAGCTTGGCAATAACCTCCTTCCAACCGTGTCTTTCTACTCTGCCCGAGTCCTCCAACCCACAGTAACCAACACCCCGAATTCCCTCACTTTCTCTTCTCTACAGTTTCAGTCTAGATGGATTTTTTCTTTTTTTTTAAGTTTTTTTGTTTAAGAATTTTATTTATTTACCTGACAGAGTGAAATCACAAGTAGGCAGAGAGGCAGGCAGAGAGAGAGGAGGAAGCAGGCTCCCTGCTGAGCAGAGAGCCTGATGCGGGGCTGGATCCCAGGACTCTGGGGTCATGACCCGAGCCGAAAGCAGAGGCTTTAACCCACTGAGCCACCCGGGTGCCCCTTTTTTAAAGTTTTTTTTTTAAGGTTTTATTTACTTATTAGAGAGAGAGAGAGCACAAGCAGGGGAGCGGCAGGCAGAGGGAGAAGTAGGCTCCCCGCTGAGCAAGAAGTCAGATGTAGGACTCAATTCCAGGACCCTGGGATTGTGATCTGAGCCAAAGGCAGATGCTTAACTAGTTGAACCACCCAGGTGCCCCTTAATCTAGATGGATCTCTAAGATGCACAGAGTTTTACTTAGGTTAATTGTACTTTACTACAAAGGTATCATACTGTTTACAATTGTTGGGACTTACTCTTTGCTACGTTGTATTTCGCCAGGATACATTCCCGCTCCTGAGAGCCACTACGGTTCCTTCGTTTTAACCGCTGTATGGTACGACATGGGTTAAGTACAGTCCTATTTATTCACCACTGCGTCTTGATGGGCATTTGGGTTTTTCCAGATTTCTGCCACCGTAAACAGCGCAGCTCTGAACATGTTTGTATATGCGAGACTTCTTTTTTTTTTTTTTTAAGATTTTATTTATCCACTTGACGGAGAGATCACAAGCAGGCAGAGAGGCAGGCAGAGAGAGAGGAAGGGAAGCAGGCTCCCTGCTGAGCAGAGAGGCCGATGCGGGGCTCGATCCCAGGACCCTGAGATCATGACCTGAGCCAAAGGCAGAGGCTCTAACCCACTGAGCCACCCAAGCGTCCCTGTATATGCGAGACTTCTATTAAGCCTATATAAAAAAAGGAGAATTGCTGGTCTAGGATATTTACTGTTATGAGATTGTTCCGGTCATTTTCCAAAGCAGCTGCATGAAAATACCAGCAGAATAGACTGTGTAGGTCCATTTTCTCTCCAGCACCTGGTACTGTCCGAGTTCTCGATCTTTGCTAACTGATTCGTTCTCACAAAGATGGCTTTCTGTCTGGACAGGCATTTCTTTGACCATCGGTGAGGTTAAACATCTTTTTGTCTATCAGCCCTAGTGTTTCCTCTTCTGTGAAATGCCTGTTCCTGTTTTTTTGATGTTTTTCTTCTGAGTGTTTATATTTTTCATATCGATACCATCAGCCTGCTTCCTGCCTGCAGAATGCTGGGGCTCGAGATCATTTTGTTGTTCTGAAAAGTCAGTGTTATTTTGCCTAGACCAGCAGCACGTTTGATAATATCACTCTCCCAAAACTTTTTTTGGAGCATCAGCAGCCAACCCTGCGGCCACCTTTGAGCCTTGCCTTTCTTTTTCTCTCTAGTTGGCATGTCAGCTACTTTGACACTATCAGGCTTTTTAAGATCCAGTGTCTTTTCTGCGAGTCATGCCCTCGGTTTGGTCCTAACCTCAAGGCTGAATGTTCATAACGATGTCTTGATTTTCATTGTTCCTCCCAAAGCTGCATCCGATTTGGAGAATATCTTGCAACTGAAGAGGTTGGAAATAAGAGAGGATTGCACCTTCCAACTCTGGAAGCCCCAGAATTTCTAGACGTTCTATGCTCCCTTTCAGTTCTGCTTACAAAGAAGCCAGTTCTTTCAGGAACCTTATAAGACACAGCTAACGACGACTAACTCATGCAAACAGCATTCTGTCTAAACTTCTTCCAAAGCCGTACATTCAGTTGGTATGTTTTCCGCCTTCCAAATTATCACATGGGATGCTTTACAAGATATTTTACTACCAGCTTACATAGCTGACCATTTTTCCAGTTCCCTATAATAATTTCTTCGCTGCTTGCCGCTCAGCCCCGAACCCAAAACCACACATTTTATTCTCTGGTGAGTGCGGTACCCTCACTTCTAGGTACTAGTTTCTGTAATGGTCAGCTTTTGCTGCAGTAACAAACAACCCCAAAATATCAGTGGCTTATAACAAGAAGCATTTCTTTTTTGCTTCCAAGTCCACAGGTCTGTTGAATCTCTGCTCTGAGCTATAGGTCAGGTCCAGTCCTTGTGCTCTACCTTCGCTGGCCCACACTGAAGGAACATCTCCTGCTTAGGACAAGTCATGCTCCTGGCAGAGCGTCCAGGAAAAAGTGGATTGGCAGAAACTTGCAATGCTTTTAAAGCTTCTGCTAGGATATGGCACGTGTCATACTTGCTGACATTCTATTGGCTCAAGGAAGATACATGGTCAAGCCCAAACAAAGCCAATGATGTAGGGAATATATTCCAAATCATTTTAAACAAGAATGGAGTCTCCGGCAGATAGAAAGGAGTTCTTGACACATTTGACACATTCTTGGACCAATCCTTCTTTAGTACGGGTATTGCAACATATTCTCCAATCTGTAGCTTACTTTCCAGCTGTCTTTTTAAGAGAAGAAATTTGGGGAGCCTGGGTGGTATAGTCGGTTAAGTGGCCAACTTTTGGTTTCAGCTCAGGTTGTGATCTCAGGGTCGTGAGATCAAGCCTCAAGCTGGGCTCTGTGCTGAACACAGAGTCTTCTTAAGACTTCCTCTCCCTCTGTCCCTTCCCCTAGCTCTCTCTCAAATAAATAAATCCTTAAAAAAAAAGTTGTAGTTTTTTTAAAGGTTTTATTTATTTATTTGACACACAGAGATCACACGTAGGCAGAGAGGCAGGCAGAGAGAGAGGAAGAGAAGGAGGCTCCCCGCCGAGCAGAGGCTTTAACCCACTGAGCCACGCAGGCGCCACCAAAACTCATGGTTTTAATAGAGAAACATTTATCCATCTTTTCTTCTACAGTCAATGTTTTTGTGTCTTATTTAAGAAATCTTTTCCTTCCCCAAAGTTTAAAAAATATTTTTATTCAGTTTTCTATTAAGAATTTTTTAGGTGCACCTGGGTGGCTCAGTTGGTTCAGTGTCTGCCTTTGGCTCAGGTCATGATCTAAGGGTCCTGGGATTGAGTCCCACATCAGGCTCTCTGCTTAGCGGGGAGCCTGCTTCCTCCTCTCCCACTGTCTCTCCCCCTGCTTGTGTGTTTTCTGTCTGTGAAAAAATAAATAAAATCTTTTTTTAAAAAGAATTTTTAAAACATCTTTAGAACATTGAAGGATCTGGACTTGATCTCTGTATACAGTGTGATGTAATTTAATCTTTCTCCCATATGGATTGCCACTACTCCAGGCCTGATTTTGAACAGTCTCTCCTCTTCCCCCTTGATGGAACAAACAAGCAGATTACATGCAATGGCTTCGTACATTGGTGGTTCTGTTTCTAGGCTCTCCTGTTCGATTTCTTTGGTCAACGGGTCTGTTGCTGCATTGACTTGTAACTCATAATAGGTCATGGCCTCTGGGAGAGTGATGTCTCCCAAACAAAAAAAAATATTTGACTTTTGCTTTTCAACCAAAAGAGTGCAGACAATTTTTACCCCTTTACTCTTCCATATATATTTCAGAGCCAGATCACCAAGTTCCAGGAAGAATTAATTCTGCCAGGCACCAGGCTCTGCTCTTCCGTGGGCGAGCTCACTGAACCCTCGCCGTTACCCATGGAAGGTCAGTGTCCCCACCCCCCCCACCCCCCGTTTACAGACGAGAAAACAGAGAGGCAAGTCACAACTACACGTAGCAGCTCCGAATTCAAACCCGGGCCCGTCAGACTGCGGAGTCCCGGTCGTCCCCACATCACAGAGTTTGGGTGGATATGTGCTCAGCTAGAAGATGCTGAATCAAACGTGCCCTCTGGTTCCCACAAGAAAGGGGAGGTTGCCGAGGCTTCAGCAAACACCTGGCATTTCCTCTCTCGCTCGTCTGCATGCTCCCAGCTCCTGGCTCACCCAGGCAGCTCGTGGCGGGGGGGGGGGGGGGGGGGGGGGGGGGTGATGCACACTAAGCCTGCAGAGTCCCTAGCAGTGCATGCTGTCACTTTGCTGAGCACTCCTGGTGACAGTGAGAGCCACGCAGGTAGGCTGCCATTCACCCCCACCAAGAGAAAGGGCAGGGGCCTGACACCTGCAGGGCGTTCCTATTTGGAGAAGGTAGGAAGGTGGTTCCCGCAATAGATGAGCATGTGTGCTGGGGTTGGCAGGTGCATGTGTGTATGTGTGCGCGTGGTGTGTGTGTGTGCACACGCGAGGGAGGGGAGATGTGCATATGTGTGGTGGTGTGAGCTGGCACAGGTATCAGAGCAAGTTTGACCAGAATCCTGATTGGCCCTTTCCCACCCATTCTGTCCTTCAGTTCTTGAACGAGGAGATACCCTGATGACTCTGTATCTCAGAGACCGTGAAACAGAGGCTGCTCAGTGACTTGCTGGACATGCATCTTCTCCGCCCCCTTAGTTAGCAGGAGGGATAATTAAAGTAAGGTAATTCTGAGGGACGAGATAACAGCTGTAGAGCAGTGACTCTCCCTACAGGGGTGCCGCAGGGTTGGCTGCCCCTGGGAACGTGCTGCAAACGCAAGTGCTTGGCCCCCAGCCCAGACCTACTGAAAAAATGATGCCACTCTTGGGGGTGAGGCCCGACCATCTCTGTAGTAGCATTTCCCCCAGTGATGCTGGGGCTTCTGAACATTGAGAAGGATTGGCCAAAAAACTCCTGCACAGCCCGCAGCAGGGTGTACTCTCAATGGATGCTAACAACTGGGACTAAAAGTTACAGAGCCCATTCACGGAAAATCAAGGACTTGGTCTCCAGCCCTACCGATTCCGGACACCTTTTTCCACCAAGCATAGAGATGGGCATATCTGGGAAGATCAGTGTAAGGTCAGACATGGGTGTTAAGTAGAGATTAAATACTCAAGTGCAGGGCAAGGGTCCTCTCGCCCTCAAGGAATTATTCCTTTCTCACTTTGCATTGCTTCCTCCTCGCAGAAAAATCTTCTTATCATCCCAACCACAGCAAATACCCATTCCGTGTCATCCTTTTTCACTGGCTTTATCAGAAATATTTTCTATGATGCCCTCTCGTCTCCATCATTGTCATTGTGATGACTGAAAATTAGTCCCTCAAACTGAGTGGACATGATTTAATTACAGACATTAGTCGGGCTCCTGACTCACCCAAATAACACTATTTTTGCCCACCTTTCTATGAGTCACAATTTCACCTCATGATGTTTTTCTTTAGATTAACATCCTAGAAGTGGAATTATAGGAAAAGGAGGTATGAATCTGACTACTGAAACATACAGGAAAAATGTTTCCCAAAGAAATGTAACAGTTTACTCTGTCAGTGGGGATCCATCCGTACATCTGTTTTACGAAAAGTCTGTTCTCAGCATTGGATGTATTATTCCAGGAACCCCCACCCCGTTTCTTTGTCAATTTAATGAGAATGCACTTGTATCCTCGTGTAGGTGTCATGTCCCTTTTTGTCAATCTCAGTTTTCTTTCTTTTCCAGGGACAGAGCTGGTCATACTGGCTTCAGAGAAAATTCATTCCGATTAGTGTGTATGTGTGTGCGTGCATGTCATGGGCGTGTGTCTAGAAACATATATACATGTCCGAGAATATTACCACCTCTGCGGGGGGGTACCCGCTTCATGTTTATGCCCCAACGAACACACGTGCTATGGCGTATCCATAGCTGAGGGTCTTTTGCAAACATCGTATTTCTGAGCATGCATTCTTTTGGAATGTGTTTAGGTAGATCTGAGAGTACCTGGCCCTTTGGGACCGTGGATGCAAATATAATAAGCATCCATGGACAAAAGATAGTCCAGAGGTCCTCATGGTGCCGGGGGAGTGGGTAGTTGGAAATCATTGGCACAGATCCAAACTTTTTAGAAACCAACAGAACTTCTCTCCTCTCTGCACTTTTATCCATACAACTCTTAAAGGGAACCCCAAACTGTAAAGGGGGAGTGGGAGACACAGGCTTCCAGTTATGGAATGAAGCAGTCTCGGGGATGAAAGGCACAGCATAGGGAACAGAGTCAGCGCGGCCATCATAGCATGGTATGGTGACAGATGGGAGCTACACCTGTGGGGGGCAGAGCATAATGTATAGATGGGAGTCACTGTGTTGTACACCTGAAATTAATGTAACGATGTGTGGCAACTATACTTCAATTAAAAAGGGGAACCCTAAACCATGAAACAGTTGGGAGTAGAGGAGGAGGAGGGGTGGGCTGCTCTCCCTGGATTCAGAGAAAGGGGCCCCAGAGCACTGCCACACACCCTGGAGCTCCCCAGGTGAAAAGCGTGCATCTAGGTGACCCCTCGGGGCCACGTCTACCCTGCCATCCTCAAAAGTTAAGTCACAGCTCCCAAGCAGCAATCATAAAACAAGCTACATTTGTGGAGAGCTTTCTACATGTCAGGTTGTATGCTCAGCTCTTTGCTACCTTATCTCATTTTATCTCCACATGTCCCCAGGAGGAAGATCCTGATGGCACTGTTAAGAACACCATTCCAGGCCCCGGGGGGGGGGGGGGGGGGGGGGGGGGCGCAGGGGGAGGGGGCTTAGTCAGTTAAGTGTCCAACTCTTGGTTTCGGCTCAGATCGTGATCTTAGGGTCATGAGATCGAGCCCTAAATTGGGCTCCACATTTAGCACAGAGTCTCTTTGAGATTCTCTCTTTCCCTCTGCCCTTCCCCCTTTCTAGAATAAATAAATAAATCTTAGGACCAAAAAAAAAGAACACCATTCCACAGTTGAGGAATGCGAAGCCTAAAACAAGACTCTAGGCATTATAAAAAATGTGCCCAAGTTCATTCATCTTGTATGTTATGGAGCCTAGAAGCAAACCTGGATTGTCTGGGTCCAGAATTCTGTGTTCTTAACCCTTCTCTCGGAAGCCTCCCTTTTGGAGTTAAATGGCATCTTTTCGTTTTTTAACTTTCCAATTCCCCATCTAATCGATCAATTTTTTTAATTTTTTTTCTTTGCTTTATTTTTAAGTAGAGGTATGGGAATGGCCCCAAATTACCCTCAATCCTTTCCCTAAAACCCTCTGTGATTAGAATAAAAGAATGCAGCCCATAGATACTGCCTAACCTGAGTATCTAGACAATGACCTTGACAACACCCATGGCTCCTGCTGAAGGCGGTTCCTGCACCCGTCTGTTTGATGATGGGGCAAGGTGTGCCTGGAGGCAGGGAGTGGCATCTGCGTTTTACACAAACCGCCTTATTTAATAGCCATAACACTCCAGGGAAATGGATGTGATTATTTTTAATTCACAGATGGCAAAACTGAGACTCAGAGAAAATTTGCTGGCAATCCCCTAGCTCAGACATGGCCAAGCCCAGATTTGAACCCCTCAGCCTTGAGCTTGACATCACGCTGCACTAGATTTGGTGACCTTTGGAGACAGCAGGCCCTTAACCTTCTTAGCCCTCCTCGAAGCTGCCAGAGTCCCTTCTTTGCCTGCTTCCATTATAACGCTTGTCACCCAGTCCTGCCAATTCTGTAGCCAAGTCTGTCTCTCCTGTTAGCTGGTCCTTGATGGCAAAGTACAGGTGTGCAGATGGTCCTCAGTGAAGGTTTGCTAGGGAGCGAGTGGCCCTGTCCAAGTCATTGGCCTCCGAGTCATTGGGAAACCCTCCCCATGCACCTCTGGACTCTAGGCTTTGATGCTCTCAGTTCTGAGAACCCCTCAGGCCCCTGAACATTCATACTTCCTCCTTCCCACACACAGTGGCCCTCTTCACTCTCTGGGAAATTCCAGGGCTACTTTTGGGCTCAAAGTGCATGCAAAGGAGCCAAATTTTCCCTGAAAGTTGAATGAGCAAGAGGGCATTCAAACTCTCCCATCTTTAAGGACTCTTGTCTGTTCTTCCCTCTGCTGCAGGACCAAATATTACATGAGACCATGTGTGTAGGAGCCTGGGAATGTGGAGTTAGCCAGACAGGGATTCAAGTCCTACCTCTACCACTTACTGGTTCTGTGATTTGGGGGCAAATTCCCTAGCTTGCTTGAGCCTCTAAGAGGAAACAATTACTAACTGATCATGACCGCACAGTGATGGTGTGAGAGTAAGATAACCTATGGAAAGTGCTTAACCTAGTGCCTGGCTCTGAGTAGGTGCTCAGGGGGGTGAGGTTGGGGGGCTGAAGGTCACCTCTGCCCTCCCTCAGAGGCTCTGGGCAGCTGGCAAAAGAAGAGGAAGGTGACCAGAGTGGACAGGGAGGAGCTCACCTTGGTAGAGGCTGGGGACAGGAAGGAGACCAAGAGAAGCCCATTGCTGGGTCAGAGGGAGCTGGGGAGGGGACAGTGACTCAGACAGATGTCCCCACTCAGAGAATCTGCCCAAATATTAACCACAGGAAGCAGATAAGAGTTTAGGCAGAAGAGCTTTTCCACGGTGGAAAAATATAGGCAGTGTGCTAGAGAGAGGGGTGAGGAGAGGAACTCCAGGGTGGGTAGGGAGAGAGAGGAGACTAAATTCAGGCAGGAAAGCTGGGAGGAAGGCATGAGTCACAGCCTTTCCCACTGCCCCACAGAGCAAGGTCAAGGAAGCTGAAAGGTCCCAGGAAGGAACCTGCTTCCCCTCCAGAGGACCATCCCTTTGCTTTAAGCCAAGACGCTGCCCCAGGGTCTGAGGCCAGAAAGCCCTTGCTGAAGCCAACAAAGAGAAGAAAAGAAGGCAGTTAACCGAGTCCCTACCTGTGCCCGGGGCCAGACTATAACGAGGTTTATCTCTGGATAAACACAAGTCAACACACCTTATGTGCCTAGGGGGTCCCAGGGGAACCCTCCACCCCCACCAGCTGGACGGAGGCAGGGAGGGGATTCAAATCCACGCCTACAGCCACCTCAGATCGTGCTTTTCTTTCACAGGTTTCCTTTCCCTTCCTTAGACACTGGGGCTGTCTGAACCAAGGTCAAGGTCATCTTTCTGTCAACTATGAGATCTGTTAACCACAGATAAGTCCCTCTTCTCTCTGGACTTCAGTATCCCTGGCTACAAGCCAATGACAGCACCTCCTGCTCTGAGTGGAATGACGAGGGAGCTCGAGCCACACCTGGCACAGAGCCCGTGTTAGACCTATGTCAACTGTGGTGCTCACGTTCTTAAAAGCAACTCATCGGGAGAGTGGAAGAAAGCATGGCTGAGCCCATCCCGTGGAGGCTGCAGTGGGGAGAGCACTGGGCTTGGAGTCTACAGACCTGTGTCTGGAGCTCAGCTCTACAGTTCACCAAGGTTTTGACCTTCAACAAGCCCCAAGACCGCCCTGAGCTTCTGTGTCCTCATCTCTAGAACAAGGAGGACCATACTGCCGGCTGCACAGGGTCATGGTGGGCCATTGTGTGCATGACAGAATGTGGTGCTAGTCAGAGCAGAGCAGAGACCAGGAGGCAAGCTCTGGAATTTCCCCGTGGTGGAGGGCACAGACCTGCGGGCAGTGAAAGGGAGAGGGGAAGGTGCATGGAGGAAGGTTCACACGCCTGAGAAGATCTTGAAATCTGTCCTGCAAAACCGAGGTGGGCATTTCCCCAGCCACACAGAGAGATTCTGACATGCATGGAGCAAAGGTGAATGGGAATGAATGAAAGCCCCTTATGCGGCTGGGGTCTGTACCTTTTTCTGTCACCTTCTGCCCAAGACCGCCACCACGGAGCTGACTGCCCACAGAGACCTTCCTGCTGTGCAACCCCGGGGGAGTCGCTCACCCACTCTGTTCCTTCTCTTTTTGGTGTGCACACTAGGAGAAAGTGACGGTCACAAAGCTCCTTCAGGGGGAAGGGGGACAGGAGGAAGATAAAGTCCTCGAAAGGAAGGAGATGAAAGGCCTGGGCCAAGCCCCGCCCAGTGCCCTATCAAGGATATCTCCCTGCCTTTGGTGCGGCTAGGGGGCGGGGGTGGGAGGACTTCAGAGGAAGGTGTGACTGAGGAGGAACAAGCCGCAGAGACTGAAATTAGCAACTCGGTCAGACAGGGAAACCCTTTGTGGGTGCAACTCTGCCTCCACCTAACAGCATGGAGGGGAAGGAAGGCAGAGCAGCTAGCGGGGGGCAGGGGGGCACTATAGCTCTGGACCCTCTTCTCCCAGCTCTCTCCAGGTCAAAGTGGAAGCAGCAGGAGCTGGGGGAGGAGGAGCATGAACATCTGGGATGAGATTCCAGCTGTGTCTTCTTCCAGCCTATGGCTGTAGCCCAAACCTCATTTTCCTAAGACTTCATTTTCCCATCTCTGAAATGGGGCGATAATACCTACCTGCTGAGGGCTTAACAGACGGAAATGCAGCTCTAAGAACTGTACCTACTGGTGTGCGCCAGGGTGCATGCTCTCTTGCTGAGCACAGTAACAACCCCGGCATGCAGACGCCTTTATGCCCGTTTCCAGAGGAAACAGCTCAGAGAGGTGAAGGGACGTGCTCAAGTCACACAGCTGGTAAACAGCAGGCTGGATGTCAGGCCCCAGGTCTGTGGGCCTCTATTCACACCTGAGAGTCTAGCATGTGGTGATTCATTCTCCCCTCCCCAGGGTCCCTCCCTCGGGCTCTGCCCCATCCCCAGACTCTGGTCCATTGCTGGGCTCACTCCCTGGCCTCTGTCTGGGATCTGGGATTCCTGGGGCAGGCTTCTGTCCCAGAGGTCTACTCACTCTTGCGCCCCACCTGCTTCTGGCTTCTGGCCCCTCAGCCTGGTCCTGCACACCCCCACTGGTGACAGATATCAGGGAGGGAATTGAACAGGAGGCAGTAGATGACCCGAAAGAATCTCCGTGGCTGTGAGCTTGAGCCCAGGGCTCCGTACACGCAGCATCTTCTGTCTGCTGGTGTGCTGAAGTGTGTGAGATCACGGCATGGAAATGGACTCAAAAAAGATAGGACTGAAGGTGCTGAATCCCTAGGGACATCAAGAGAGTTCTAGGCACCGTTTAGGCTCTCTCCTCCGGAGAAAGCAAGCAGCCACTGGTCTCTGCCCTCCCCCGACAGGATGTGGCAAGGACACTCTGAGGTGTAGGAGGGAAGGGAATGGGCTTTCCCCAAGCCCCCCCCCCCCCCCGCCCCGCACACCACGGCCTGCAGTAAGAGCTGACAGGATCACCCTCCTCGAGGCAGGCAACCAGAACAACAGGCACAGTGGTATCCCAGGAAAAAAGAAAGAACTAAGCCTTAAAGAAATTTGTCAAAGTGCCAAAGGCACCAGCTGGCGAGGGACAGAGTGGCCTGTCTGTCTTCCATGCCCACACTCTTTCCTTTACACAAGGACCCCAGTGAGACCACCTTGTTACCAGGGGAGGCCACTGCTGTCAGACTAGCCACACGAGGGTAGGCAGAACCCCACATGGCGCCTTACTTCATTGTCAGAACTCTCTCGACCCCTCGGTCTCCATCCTGCCTTGAGCCACAAGAGCTTCTATTCAACAAACGTGTTGTGAACACTCATTACACTGAGGGCCCTATTCTAGAAGCTAGACAAAGGGCGTACCATGAGGAAGACCAAGGGCCTGACCTCAGAGAGCTTAGCCGAGAAGACATTCACAAGGCTGATGAGGGAGGCCTCCATGGAATGTTGTGGGGAGCCACAGGGGCAGAGACAGGAGGGAAGGGGGTCTGGGTCGCATGTCTGATCCAGAGCGAGGATCATTGCAGTCGGAAGGGGTCTGAGAGATTTTCTGACCCAACTTCTCGTTTTCCAGATGAGAAAAGTGAGAGCCCAGGAAAGGGAGTTCTTAGCATCAAGCCACGTACTTACCCAGGTTCTCTGACTGGCCAGGCCCGTCCGTGGCACAATCACGGTTCTGTGGATGCTGCTATCCGAGCTGACAGGGGACCCAGCAAAGAGAGCCCAGGCAGCCCAGCACAATTCAGTCATGAGCATAAGAACCCTGTGCGCTCAACCGTACGCTTTTTGCATCAGCTAACACTCTACTCAGCTGTGCGAAGAAACCCGGAACATTCCGGGCGTCAGCACAGTAGTTTTTGATCTCGCCAGTAAAAGTCTGGAGGCACAAGGAAGGTCCAGGCTGCCAAGCGAGCTCCACTTTGCAAAGTTGGCAGGGATCCAGCTGCTTCCAGTGCCCCCTCTACCATCCTGAAGGCATGGCCTTTGTCCTACAACCCAGATTGAAGGCACCTGCCTTCCAGGCAGCAGGGAAGGATGGGGGAGAAGGGGAGAAGAGGGGCGATGGGTGCATACCCTACCTTTTCACAAGGGTTGCGGCAAGCTATCATGAACACATCCCTTTACAGCCTGGGAGTCCGAGCCTAGTTGAGTGGAATTCTAGAAAGTGTGATTTTTGTGGGTAGCCATGAGGACAGCTAAAAAGCTCTGTTGCAATGCAAGAAGGGAAGAGTAGATATCTGCTTTTAGTTTTCACACCTAAATTCACTCTCTGAGCCCTGCATCCTCTTCCCCAGATCCTAGACACCCCCAGTGGGTCCTTTGCTCAGTGCCCTGCTTATCAACTGTGCCATCCTTGCCCCTTCCCAGAGAGGCCATAGGGATGTGGGCAGGGCCCGTGCTGGACTGGGAGCCCAGGCATCTGAGTTCTCATTCTGACTTGGCGAGCTCATCACTCACTCCATGACGTGCGCACGTAATGACACTCTCTCTTCTGGCCGGGAGACCGAGCGCGTTTCAGGTCCACAGAAGGAGAAAATGAAAATTACAGGGAAGACCTCCCCCAATGTACCTTGTGTATAGACCCAAAGATGTGTATATCGTCTTTTGGACACTCAAGAAAGCTTTAGTAATAGCAGATACGGGAAACACCTAAACACCCGTTCACTGGGAACTGGGTAAGCATGTACTCCCTCCGTGTGATAGAACATTCTGCAACTATTAAGAAGAATGAGACCACTTGATGTGCGTCTGTGTGTGCTTATACGGAACAACATCCAAAATATATCAGGTACGATGGATAAGGGACAGACGGTGTGTGTGGCATGAAACCACTGGTGTGAAATCATGGGCACTCAGCACTGTTCATTCACCCATCCATGTGTGAAAGTCCTCCAGAAGGCTGTGCAGGAAACCGTCTCTAACGAGAGAAACTAGAGACTGGGCAGACGAAGAGACACTTACCTTCCACTACTTTTTGCATTTAATCCTGAGAGCACCCGCAGTAAGAGATGAGAAAGGAAAAGGAAGTATTTAGTGATAAATCTGGGATCATCTTTTCATCTTGGACCCAGAGAGTTTTCTTCTCCAGACTCGGGCCATCCCTTTAAAAGGTGAGACACCTGGTAGACAGGATGAGGGAGGCGGCTGACAGTTCCTCGTACGGAGTGAGGAGAATTGGTCAGGAAGCCCGCAGTGTGAGGGGCGGAGGCTCCCTTAAACTGACCTAGTTGATAGGCTCATATAACCCAGGGAAAGAACTGGTTTGGGGGGACATCAGATCAGGAGACTCCCCCACTGTCAGAACACAATCCAGCCCGTCTTTTCTTCACACGTGTTCTTGATTCCTTCCTCCAACCAGACAGGACCCTCAGATCCCAACAATGTGGCCACCAGCAGCTCCAGGCTCACAGCCAAAAGCCCAGCTACCTGGAAGAAAGGGATCACTTTTTCCCACACATTGTTGGATGACGCCCAGGCATGGTGGGCTGGCAAGAGTCACTGGCCTAATGGGAGTCATATGGCCACTTCTGCACCAATCAGTGTGCTCAGAGGAGTAGATCCCCCGATCAGTACCAGCTCAACTGTCACCTCCTCCAAGAAGCCTTCCCAGATCCTCCTCATTAAACTCTCATTGCACTGACGATCTCTGCCCTGTACCACTTGTTCAAGCTCGACTTGTGCACATATTTGTGCAATTATTTGACTGGCATTTGTCTCCTCCACGAAGTAGAAGCTCCATGAAGGGGAGGACCACTGTGGTTTCTGTGGCACTTGGCGCTCAGGCCGGCACACAGTGACAGGGAGTAGAAATAGTGGGTTCAGAGCATGATGACAAATATAATGGTGTGGGTGCTTTCAGGTCTGGCTATATTTCCTTGCTGTCTGGAGAAAATGAGACAGTTCTCTGAGAGCTTGTTGACAACATCCCCTCTCCAACAGATAGCCTGATCCTGGTACCTAGTCACTTATCCAACAAAAATGGGTTGAACACCCCTCATCCTGAAACTGTTCTGAGTGTTGGGATTCATAGAGAGAAACCTCCTTTCTGGCAGGGGAGACTGACTATTGACAAAACAAAAACATCTGCACTTCTGAAATGGGTGATCAGGAAAGGCTTCATGAAAAAGTGATATTTAAGCAAAACCTGGGAGGATATGAGGGAGGGAACCAAATGGCCATCAGGGGAGAAACATTCTGGGTGGAAAAAACCAGCCAGTGCAAAGGCCCTGGGGCAGAAGCACATCTAGAGGAACAACAAGGAGCCAGTGTTCCTGCAGTGGGTGAGAGTGAGAAGTCCAGGGAGGAAACAGCCACTACATCACTACAGAGACTGGGAGGCCATTGTAAGAACCCTGACTTTCATTCTGAGTAAGTCAAAGTTTCTGAGCAAAGGATCAACATGATGTAAATTGCGTTTTCACAGGAGTCCCCAGGATTCTTTAGGAGGCAAGAACCAAAGCAAGGATATTAGGTAGGAGTTACTGCATAAGCCAAATGAGACATAATAATGGCTCAGTCACCACGTGGTGATTATGGTCAGTATTTTCAGGGTTGGGTATATTTTGAAGTTAGAGTCAAAAAGATTTACACATGGAGTGGATGTTGGTTGTCAGAGAAATGGAGGATTCAAGAATAACTCCAAGGATTTTTAGCAGAACTCAAAAAAAAAAAAAAAAAGGAGTTGCCATTAATTAAAATAAGCAAGAATGCAGGAGGAACAGATTTGGTGAGGGACAGGATGGTGGCAGGGGATTATGAGGACTTTGGTTTGGGTCAAACCACGCTTGTAATACCTCTTTGACATCCAAGAGAAAAGATCAAGGTCAATATACAGGTAGATGGAGGTATCTGGGCTTCATGGGCAATCCCATTTGGGAATCACCGGGTTTAATCCTACACTTGATCTTAGCCAAAAGGCCGAGAAGCAATCACTGGGTTTAAGCCTATGAAAATGCAGATATTTGACTATTTTGACCTACAAAATGGTGATTTTTTTTTTTATGGTTCAGCCTAGAGATGGTTATTGAAACCGTAGCATTGGGTCAGATCACCAAGGATTGGGTGTGGGTAAAGAAAGGACAAGGTCCATTGATCAAGCCCTGGCATTCTCCATTGTTAATGGGCTGGGATGGTGAAGAGAGCCAGGAGAGAACACTCAGAAGGAAGAGGGACAGCAGAGGTGAGGGTGGGGTGTGTGCAGGGGCAACAGGAAAAGTAGGGTAATATGGCGCCCTGGAAGCCAAGGGAAGAAAGTATTTCAGGAAGGAAGTGGTGACCAGCCGAGCCAAATGCTTTTGAGAGTTCAAGGGGAATGAGAACTGAGAATTGACCACTGCATTTGGCTTTGGTACCTGGGGACCCTGACAAGAGTTATCAAGATGGATTCAAGAGAGAATGGAAGAAAAGAATTGGAGACCACTGTTTCCAGAGTTTACCTCTTTCTTAACACTCCAAAGGGCTGCCATATTTGAAAATAGGCAAAGGACTGAGAATAGAATCTTTGTCATCATACTACATAGCATGAAATTCAGATAATTGACTTCCAATTCCTCCTCACTAGCAGTTAGTGAATCCCTTAGCTAAGAAAATTATTTCTATGTGCACAGCCCACCCAGATCCTTCTTCTCTTCATCCAGGACTCACTGAAACTTGACCCAGCCTGGTCTGTTCCCACACCAGTCTGGGCTGAGAAGATCACTTCCATGTGTCAAAATGTTTAATGTTAATTACAAAGATTTATCAGTTTCAGTGTGCAGTTGTTCAAAGTTCCAATTTTAAGCCGAAATCTTACCGTTTCTATTTATATTTACATACCAAGAGCACTGCTCTTCATTAAGCTTGCAAAACATCTATTATCTGGGAAGTCTGCTCTGTCTGACCCTACAGCTCCCTCTGGGAGTTTATTAATGACACCAAGGCATGAACCCAGGCCTTGAGACATCAAGCGCCATGCCCTCTCCACTATGAGGCCCAGCTTTTGAGCCATTCTCTGAGATCTTGAGGGAGGTCACATGGGCAATGTAATGGATACGTTCTTCCATAGTTGAATCTGCCTCTCCCCAGAGACTTCAGATAAATCATGACAGCTAGAAGGTTAAACTGGAATTTTTACAACCACAAGAAACGATAATTATTTAGAACCTCTCATCTGGTAAGAACCAAGGACTCAATCACCCCAGATAGATACGTCCATGAGAATCTATTAGATCCCGAGATCTAATGACTGTCCCCCTCCCACACTGACCATTGGGCTGATGAAGTTCTTCTTGTTAACACGTGGACCATCTAGGCTGATAAAGAACAAGCTACTCAGGCTGTTTGTTTGCTTCAGTTTTTTTTTTTTTTAAAGGTCATTGTTTAAAGGGTAGCCCCCTATGGGGAAAGAATGCATGAGAATTCTGTTGAATTTTTTAAACCTGTGACATTTAGGCATTAAATGATATTTGAAGACTCTCTCTTTCTACTTCTGTCTGTATCTTGGTCCCTTTCTCTCTCTCTCCCTCTCCCTCTTTCTCTGCCTCCCCCAGATACTTTACAGGGGGAAAAAAAGAGTATTTAAATAATATATGAATGTTTTATTATATAAGATATTAAACTTTTAAATTATACAATAACACTGAGATTTTTTTTTAATTACCCTGTGGCTGTCGTTGAAGGGCATGTTGCCCTGTGGTCCAGATGGAGGGATAGTTCTAACTCACAACTCATGTACAGAGATTCAGTGGTTTGCCTCCCCTAAGACTTACTAGGGATTTCCCTCTGGCTTTGTGCTCTGCTCCATTCCTCCTTGGGTGTAGACTTTCTTCCCTATTCCCATCCCCAGTGGCAAGCTAGGACCAAGGAAGATAGGAAGACAGCTTTCCCCAGTCGCTGAGACTTTTGATAGCAACAGCATGGTAGTTAAGACCGACTGTGGCTTCCAGAATGAACCCAGGGTGGGCTGAGAGTGTCTGTTGTTTGTTGAAAGACCAGTGACCTCTAGCAAAGATGTCACTGTACAGTGAGACCCTAAGGATCTGAGTGGGGTCTCTGCCTTGCCTAGAATGTCATACTAATTCCGCTGCACCGGGCTTTGGGACACCTTGCACCCAGCCCATTACTCTTTTACAAAGTCACCTGGATGCTCTGCAGGGCCCAGTCACATACCAGGCTGGTGCTCCCCAGAGGTCATCAGCATGGATGGTAGCAAAGGCAACCTCCCTTGACCATTCACCCACCCCAGAGCACACACCATCATCCCCTGCACAGCCATAAATTACAGTCACTAGGAAACTAAGCAGGCTGGCTTGTTGAATAAAATTACTTAGTATTAGCCACGTGGGCGCCCATAGTGCTCCTGCCAACATGAACAGCTATGCCTTGGTCTCCATCACCATCAACACCATCATCAACGGTGCACTTACTCTAGACCAGGCACATAGAGCTCAGTGTTTAGGTGCATCATCTCAATGAAGCTTCACGACCAACACAAGTGCTAGTTATCATTATAATTATCCTCATTTCACAGAGAAGGACACGGAGGCTCACAAAGTTAATCAAGTTCATCTACCCAGAAGCAACAAAGCGAGGATTTGAGCCCATGTTTCCTTGGTCCCCAAAGTCTATTTCTGTCATTACTGAAGTTTACTTCCTTCAAAGTCAGGAATAGCAGCAAATTACTCAATCTTACCGAGGAGGTTGGTAGTGCTCCCTTCATGAGATAGCACAGTACACTCACGTACCTTCTGGTCTGAGCCGAAAACAGACAAGTTATGACAATTTCCCCCTGACCCAAGTGAAGTGCCATGGAAAGAGTTCAGACAAGGCTATATTTTCTAGCTCCTCTGATTCTGGCAAAGGGCTCTTAGTTTAGGCTCACCTGTACTCTCCTTGTCCTCCACATTCATATCTGTGAACTAAACATAATACCTGTAAGTGACAGAAACAGAAGCCAATTCTTCATTCAGCACAGTGCTTGGCAAAGAGTTGTTCCATAACATAGGTTAAATAAATGAATGGGTATCTTGGGTACAGAGGAAGGGTATTAGGAGCAAACTGGGGTGTCTCAGAGCATCAAAGAGAAACTGGGATGTCAAAGCCTCAAAAAGATCAGGAGTCTTGGGCAGCTCTGGTGACCCCAGAAGGGGGAGTTTCTGGTAGAGCAAGGGCAAGGACTGGGAATTTTAACCTAGACCTGAGCTCTTGGACAACCAGGTTCAAGTTGCTTCCTAGTTGTGTGAACTTGGCGGCGTCAGTTTCCCTCTCTGACTTGAGCTCCCTCTTCTGCCGACCAGGGATTAGGAATTCTAACTAACTCGTCAGGTTGTTGTGGGGACACAACCAGCTCAAAACAGCCCCTGACACTGACATGTTACCCAGGGCAGGTCGGTGCCTATTTTCATTGCTTTCAGCTGTACACTCCTTTGAACATTCTGCCTTTACGTAAATGTATTAAATCTCCTCTTTACTTGTGTAAGGAACAGCCAGTGGGATTGTTACTCCTGCTTCTCAAATGGGAAAATTCTACCCGTGTGGTCTAGAATGGAAAAAATAGCCTGAGTTCCGAAATGAAACCCTAATCTGCTAGCAGGGGCTCAAAATGAGAGAATGAGCCCTCACTTATGAAAAGAGATCTCTCTCCGTCCCCAGCAGGATGCAGGCATTATCACTGGAAGGGCTTATCCCCAGATCTTCTCTTATCCACCAAAGATCACAGGCAAAGACTGAAACGTTCAGCACTGAGGAGGGTTTTCTTAACTAGTTGAATATCAATGCAACAGAGTGTTATGAAATACTCAGATCTTCTCTACACAAAGGCATTACAAGTCTCTCTCTCTCTCTCTCTCTCTCTCACACACACACACATACACACACACACACACACACACACACACACACACACAGGCACTTGTGAAATGAGTTAAAATACAAAAAGCACAAAACAAAACAGTGGCTAGACAAAGATGCCACCGTGGGAAATGACTGTCTGTGAGTATGTATAGAGAAAGAGAAAGATACAGTGACATGTGTTCATGTCTAGGGAGTATGGATAATTTTAAGAAAACTTTTCCGATAGTTCTTTTTCTGAAATGTAAAATATTGAAGAATAGAACTACGTTGTACATTTATACAAAGAAAACCTCACCAATGCAAATCTCATTCCTTTTCCTTTGCGGAACATTAATCTAAAACATCCACGGGCGCTTGGGTGGCTCAGTCGTTAGGCATCTGTCTGCGGCTCGGATCATGATTCCAAGGTCCTGGGATCAAGTACCGCATTGGGCTCCCTGCTCAGCGGGAAGCCTGCTTCTCCCTCTCCCACTCCCCTTGTTTGTGTTCCCTCTCTCGCTGTGTCTGCCTCTGTCAAATAAGTAAAAAAAATCTTAAAAAAAAATACAAATATATGCATATATATAGTTTTACATATATTTATCATACCTATACAAAAATATTAAAAGTCCCTTACAAACACACACATAGAAACTTACAGAGAAGATCGAGGGGCTTCCAAGCATCACTGAAATGGGAAGCTGTTGCAGATCAAGACCCCCTAAGTGATGGACAGAAGGAGAGGCTCTACCACATGCCAAATGCTTTGCACCGGTTTCCTGTGCAGTCCCCTTATGATTCCTACAGATCAGGTGTCAGATGGAAAAATGAGGCTCAGAGAGGTAAAGTGACCCGCCCACATCACACAGCCCACGGGTGTGGCTTCCACCTCGCCACACCAGGATAGGCAACCCCCGCAGCACCACAGGATCCCAGCTCAGTGGGTTTGCAAATTTCCTTCATCAGCCTCAACGCATCATAACCCTCTCTTTGCAAAGCAGCCCCCTCCTTCCCTATGTCAGAGCTGTGGCTCCCTCTCCTCCCCAACCCGAGAGCCCCAGAAACACCGGCACCCCTGCCTTTCTCATCTCTGGCACTGGGCTCAGCAGGAGAAAAAGATGGGCAAAAAGACAAGAATTTCCAAGTCTTTCCTGACTTCTCCCCCATGACGCAGAAAGCCTGAGTTAGCACGAAGTTCCCTGCCACACAATGGCAGTCAGCCATCTGTGGGTTTGAGTCGCGGAAATGTCATTCTAGCCACAGACTCCGTCATCGGTGATCGATAACTGGTGATTGATGTGAGTGGAAATCTTGAAGGATGGAACAAGATACCAGAGAAGGTCTCAGAAATAAACGTGGCAAGATGAGGATCTGTTCCTCGGGAGCGGGAGGCTTTAGCCCGCAAGTGATGCGGGACCGCCCAGTCCATGTGTGACCAGGGCCTGACCCGCAACATTGTCAAATTAAGCACTGAATAAATATTTTTAAATGGATGGATGAATTATGATTCTTTCCTGAATACACACAAATTTGGCTTGGTGATCTCACAGACATATCAAAGTCAGTATACCCCAGACTTAATTTATCTTCTCCCTCTCCCTCTGCGAACCATCTCCCCATCCTTATCTCGTCTTACAGATGAAGGAGGTTGGGTCCATGGGTCACCCACTCAGAACCTAGCTGTCACCTTTGGCTCCTTCCTCTCTCTCACCAACCCCATCTCACCAGCCACCGAATCCAGATAATTCTTTCTCTTGAGTGCCATTAAACCCCTCTGTCTCTTCACCTTGGAGGCCACCATTTTGGTTAAGGGGCAGCACAGTGACTGAGATCATAGGCTCCAGAGCCAGACCACCTGGTCCACCATATGCCAGCTTTGGTAAATTACTCAACTTCTGGAGTCCTTGGCCACCTGTAAAAGGGAGGAAATAATAATATCAACCTCAGAGGATAAGTATGAGACTGCAGCGGGGTGAGCAAGTCATTGTCCATCTGACTTAATACAAGATCTTATTGCTTAATCTTCCTGTTCGGTGTCCTGACCCCTTCTTCGCAGAGCAGACAGAAGACCTAATTTGAAATGAAAGTTCTCTGTCATTCGTAGTGTCTAGGAGGAAGAGCCTGCTTTTGGGGGCCATACAATCCCAGATTCAGATTCACATGTGCCCGTGAAAACCAGCTACTTTGACTCCCTCACCCTCAGCTTCCTTATCCCAAAATGCCACTAAGTATTGGTATACTTTGAGGATTAAATGGGATAAAGTAAGTGGGGCCCTTAGCCCAGGACCTGGCCTCTCCTGGGCACTCAGCCGGTCTTGGCTCTTCTTCCTCTGCCTCCTCCCTTGTCAGAAGCAAGAGGAAAGGGCAGGGGGATTTAGGATGAAAGTGATGTCAAGCCCAGGGAGGAGGGTCCCCATCCGTGGAGAAAGGGAATGTGGCCACTGATGAGTCAGGTCCGCAGCCCTGCTTGGGAGCCCACCCTGTTTCACTGGGACACTGTGAAGGATCTGGTCCCACTGTAGAGCTGTAGTTCCCAGAGACAGCCATTCATCTGAAGCCCTAGCCAAGCAGGTCAAACTACAGCTTCCTCCCGCCCCATCACATACCATTCCAGACATCCCCGTGGGTCAGCCTGGAAATCAGCATTTTAATGTGCATCTTAGACGATCCCAGGGCTTGGCTGGGTTTGGAACACCTGCTCAGAATGGTTGGCTTTGGTTAGGAGGTGTCCCAGTAGCCTCCCCACTGAAGCTACTCCTGGACCATCTTAGTTGGATCTCAGAAATGGACAATATGGTTTCCAATGGACAGATTTACATTAATTTCAAGACAAAAACTCAAGTCTAGACATTTTAAAAAGCCACAGGGAGAAGGTAACCAAGAATCCCAGCTTTGTGCCTCTGACCTCTTGGCTCTCAGCCCATGATTGAGAGACTGGGGCAGAGATTGTCAGGGCTGGCCTGGGGCTGGCATGGTTCTGGGGCTGGGGGGACTTTAGCCAGCAGGGAGCCCTTCCTCTGACCTGGGACAGCATCTTTTGTCAACTGTCTGATGTCCTCTTCTATCTCAGTACCCAGTTAAATGGCATCTGGGGAGACGATTTGGTGCCTGAATTCTAATAGCTAAGCTATGAAAGAATTGCTTTTGGAGAATGGTTCAAGACCCCACAACTAGTATTCTTCAAATCTCATGGAACCTGACATAGCTACCATAGGTCAGCACCCTCCCAGCTGCACAAAAGGTACTAACCACAACTCTGCAGTCGGACCAGGTCCTTCACAGTGTCCCAGTGAAACAGGATGGGCTCCCTAGCAGGGCTGCAGACCTGACACCTTCCCTTTCTCCACTGATGGGGACCCTCCTGGTTAGCACCAGACATCAGGCACCATGCTAGGCTATGTTTGTGTGTGCGTGTGTATGTTTGTATATACACATTTACATATATTTACATAAACATACGTGAATATGTATTTTGCCTAAAGGTATGTGTATATGTGTAGATACATATTCATATTTTATACGTATTTATGTGTATAGACATTTGGATGTATAGACACGCACATACACGTAGCCCCATTACCAGTCCATTTCAAAGTGAGAGAAGCCAAGACCCAGAGAGATTAATTAACCTACCAAAGTCCCAAAGATGGATTTGACTCCAAACGCTCATGACTTTGCTGCTCATGTTCCTTCCACGCTGTCTCCTCTCCTAAAAACAAAGAGTAATTAGACACCTGACAGGTCTAGCTCGCTCGGATACATCTTCTAAATTCTGCACACACTGTGATGGTAGGTACGGTGTCCTACCATCTTCGGGGGGGGGGGGGGGGAGGGAGGTAGCCCCGGGGGTCCAGGTGAGAAGACCTGAGAACCAGTTCTCAAATGAGCAGCCTGATGAGCCCCCCCCCCCGCCGACCCACCACCTTCCTAACCTTTCTCCGCCTACCCCATGTTATAGGGCCAAATCATCTGTCATAAAATGTTCAGACTCCTGCGCGTGGGCTTAGAAGGAAGTGTTTTGGAGTGAAGAGTCTGGAGCCCAAATTTCCTTTCCGTTTCCATCGTGACTTCAAAAGTTTCAAACAGCCTCCTTGTAAACGCTAGATAATGCATGGATCTCCAACGATAACTGAGCAGAAGGGCTTTTTTTTTTCCCCTGCAACATCCTGTGGTCTATTACCAGTCTCTGACATTTTAATATTCTTAGTCACCGTGGGTTTAGCATCTCTAGGCTGCTGTGCACACTGCAAGGTGGTTTCTGTGCTAACCCCATGCTTACAAGCCCTGGCAGGTGAGTGGATTTCCCGCAGCGCAGATGGGGAGCCCATATTCGTGTGTGGATGCCTCTGGACTGTGAGTCCTACGTAGCACAGAGTCAGGGTCTCAGGGGCTCAGAGACACACGGAAGACACTCAGTATTTATTGGGTAAATGGAAGGTGAAGGGATGGGCAAGCGTGGGGAGGTTATATTGTAAATATCGAAAGCAGAGTCTGAAGGCAGGTCTGTGACTCTGAAGTCCCTCTTCTCCCACTGTATTCTGCTGTCTTGCCTTTGTATTTTGTTTCCTGTGAGCCTTTTTCTTCAATCACACTTTTCAAAATCCATGCGTGCCATTTATTGGACTGGTTCTATGCATTTAGCGGGAAGGAGATTCACATTTTCAAAGTTCATGTGTTGTTTTTAAGTCAAGGTTCTTCCCTGTGTATACTCTCTCCAGGCCTTTACTTTCCACTTTTCATTATCTTATTCAGAATTTCACACTTCAAGGAGCCACTGGGTGATTGGCACCAAGGGGGTCAAGAGTACCAGTCATATGGGCAATGAGATGTGGGTGATACTGCTGGCCAGTCCCTGGACTGCCCATCTGAGGGACCCTAGGCCTCCATGTCCTCCACTGGCATGGACAGAGGCCCAGTCTTGTCTGCCACTATCCTCCCACACCACCCCCCAACTTGGGGATGGATGATGACTCAGCTGCACCAGTCAGGACCTGACTCGTTATGCTGTGGTACAAGGCAACCCAAATCTCAGAGCTTAAAAAGAACAATGGTTTATTGTTTGTTGATACTCCATGTCCAGCAGGGGGCTTCCAAGAGCTCTGTTCCCTCCCCACCCCTGGGGCCAGTGGAGCAGTCACCATCTGGATGGAAGACAGTTAACAGGAAAGAGGGGATGAGAACTCTACGGGGTCTTACCCCAGCAACGAGATGCTTGACCCAGAAATAACAGATGTCACTTCCACTCATGTCTCCCTGGCCAAAATCATTCATGTGATCCCACCCAAGGACAAGGAGGCCCAGAAATGTGGTACCTCCAAGGGCCAAGAAAGAAGAACCAGAAATAATTGAGAAATAGCACTAATAACTGCACATCTGCCAAGACCACTCCCTATCTTAAAACCCTTCCCAGCTTTCTCTTACCACCAAGATCAAGTATAAGCCCCAGAGCAGAGCACACAAGACCTTCCAGATATGGTCTCTTCCTGCCCCACATGCCTCATCCCCACTGCTCCCCAACGGGCCCTCCAGTCTCCAGTGACCCAGATGACTGAGTGTCATGTGGTGCCTTTCCACAAGCTCTTTCTGCTGCCTGATCTGCCCATGAGCTCTCTCATGAAGACCTGGCACAGACGACTCCTCTTCCAGGCAGCCTCCCCTGACTGCGCCAGTGGTTAAAAGTTGAGACCCCACCTCCACACTCCTTCCTTTCCTTCACACGTACGTCTCCTCTTCCACCTGTCAGACTCCATGGCAAGTGACCTCACACTACTTGTTTCAGAATACCCAGACTTAACACCGTCCTCAGTCTCGATGAGATATGCAGCATATGTTCTTGAATGTGTTTGTGATGACTCCTTTGACAGTGCCTCCTACCAGAGGTACCTTCTCCATCTTAAAAAAAATTATGAATATAAGTTCTATGATTTATTGCTTATTCCACAGTTTTCCAAAGGATGGGCCATCTTGCTCATTGCTGCTACAAATTGTGCCCATCTCCATGGCTGCTTGGCAGCATAATCAGATTTGACCTTGAGAAGCAGAAAGGTAGGTCACAGAGAAGAAAGTAGAGTCTGAGTCATAGGACTGACTTCTATCACACAAGGACCCAAAAAAATATTGTCACCAAGGCACAGAAGGTGTGACTCCTGCAACTATGTTCTTACTTCTCTTTTAGGATAAGAGTGGATGATGACATTGGGAGGCTGTGCTTGGAGCGAGAGGAACTAAGTAAATGTGTGAATTAGCCATTCTTCTCTTCCTTTGATGTGTGGGACAAGAACACTGCTCAAACCAGCTTACACTTGAAGGGAAAAGTGCATTTCCAAGGGCAGGAAGCTACTGGGTCTTAGGATAGAAAGAAGCAAGGACTCGAATTACACTGGGCTTTCCTCTTCTCTCTGGCATCTATGCGTCTCTCTGTATGTTGCCTTCAGCCTTCTCTCTCTAAAGACCAGCTTCTGCCATTTTTCTACTCCACAGGGTTGGAGACATGGTGGCAGGGAGCATAATGTTTCATAGATAACAATCCAGACTGTGAGAGGGAGGTCATACAACTCTCCAGGCTCCAGATCCGAAAATCCCAGAGAAAGGACACACGGGCCCAGTAAAAGTCAAGTGTTCACTCTTAGACCAATCAGCCGGGTCTAGATGCTGGGGTCCCCTTGTGACCTGGCTATTCCTACCACAATGGAGGAAAGAAAGGATGAGGATTACCAAGGGTTATGTTGGCCAAGGAGCCCGTAAGTCTCATGAGAGAATCAGGGTAGACAATGGCTCTCAACATCAGAGGATAGAAAGGTGAATACGGTGAATGTAGAACAGTCATGAAGGGAATTTTTCAGGAATACAGATTCCAGCTCCCTGCCCTGCCATGATTCTGATTCAGCAGGTCTGAGCTCAAGCTGGAACATTCATGGTTCAAACAAGCATCCCCTAATTCTGATGCATGGCCAGGTTGGAAAGGCACTGTCTTAGTTTGTGCTTCAAGTTCAATTTTATGTCTCTGTTTTATTCATGTCTGTTTGGGGGTTTATTACTCTTCCCACTTTCCCTTCCCTTGATAATTTGTACCCCTTCTGGGTTATTTAGGTAGAGACTTAATTCCCGGTTTTTCTTCTTTCTCACTAAGAGAGGCCATCACGAGCAATACTTCCTCCTCTAAGTAGCAGCGTGGCAGCGTCCCATAAATTTATATGTTATGCTGTGTTTATATCTTTGTTCTTTAAATACTCTATTCTGAATTGCTTCTCTTTCCATGGCTTTATTTAGGACTGTTAACTTCTCTGTGACTGGATAGCCCCTTCTCCTTTGTGAGATTTATTTCTAACTTCATCGAATGGCGGTCTTAGGATACGGAAAGCAAACTGTTTCTGTCTTCTCTTACTGAATAAGTGTCTTTGTTTCCTAGTAAGTGATACATTTCTTGAAGAATCCATCCAGGAAGGCTAACTGCTCAAGTTCAAGATTTGGGTGTTGCTCCTCTAGTACCCCGCCCCCATCAAACTATCAATCTTTAGCACACATGTGTTTAAAAATGTAGCAGGCAGCAGGATGTGGTGAAAAGAGCAGGTCCTTGGAGTTGACTCGTGGCTGTGCTTCTAATTAGCTCTGTGCAACCGCCTCAAAACAATTCACCTCTTCTGCGTCCATTCCCTCATCTGGGGAAATCATGAACTGGGCATCAGTACCATCAGTTATAGGCAGAATTTGCCCTGCAGGATCAGCTCGGTTTATTTTAGATGAGCGAAGACATTGAAGGGGTTTTGAGAAAGGGGAGCGGTGTTCAGTAACCTGGGTGTGCGTCTCATCTTTCAGTGAAATGGAGCTGAAGGGAGGGGTAAAAATTGTCAGTGGAAGTAGACATAAGGGTTGTCTCTCCTTAGCTGCTTTTGGGCACTTACAAGAAAATGAGGAATAATTCATGAATGTCTTTCCTTTCCTCCATTCCTGTCCAGCTCTTCCTTTAAAAAACCCAAAAACATAACCCAAAAAACTCAGCTCAGAGTCAATTCTTCCAGGAAGCATTTACCCATCCCCTCCCTGGCCTCCTTCCCGCTATCACTGATTCTCATACACACAAGTCACCTCGTGTTGGCCCACGGTCTTCACCTGCTTCTTTGTACATTGCCATGGTTAGACTGAGCTTCTTAGCGGCAAGGACTGGGAATTACTTAGAGGAGAATGAGAAAGACAGAAGGATCCTGCTACTCAGTACCAGGTGTCAGAGGGACGTACTGAAGAGCATGGAGAGAGCGTGCATATTGTCACAGTATGTGGAATGATACAGTTACTTAGCAAATAGTTATAGAGCACAAATACTGTGGGAAGTACCATATGCCAAGCACTGGACATAACAGGAGTGAACAAAGGTGTCACGATATTTAGGGGGGTGGGATATAGTCTTCTGAACAGACCAGCATGAAGGATGGCCCAGTGATGGGTAAAGTACAGGGTGCTACCAGAGCATAAAAGACTAGGCATCTCTTCCCACACTGGGAGATCAGAGAAGTTACCGGAAGGATATGGCTTTTAATATGAAGCTTCAAAGATAAATAGTTGGTAATTCAGGAAAAGGGGACTGGGAAAAGACATTCAGGCAAAGGGAACAACAGGTGAAAATGTCAGAGATCAGAGTGGGTGCAAGAAAAGGAGTCCCATTTAGAGTGGCTGGAGGCTAGAGGGTAGGGAAGATACACAGAAAGATAAAGGAGCAGCACCAGGCCAGATAGGGACCTGTAAACCACACTAAGGGGTTTGCAAGTTCAGAGCTATGGGGACTGAAGAGCTCGTGCAGCACGCCTTGGTGAGAGATGGTGGTGGCCAGAGTGACGGTGGGGGTCGCAGAGGTGGGTAATGGGATGAGGAGAGATGTTTAGGAGGTAGACACATGGGTTTGGTGATTGGCTGGCCCCAGGTGAAAGGGTAGAAGGACAATGATGGAGGAGATGGAGGTGATGGAGGAGGAGGTATACAGGTGGGGGCTTCGCCGGGAGGCTGTAACTGAAAGACACTTGGGCAGAAGAATTGAAAATACTGATGCTAAAATAGTGGGAGTCCTGTTCCAGGATCCAGACTGATCAGAGGGGCTATGAATCCTCTATTGCCATCCCTACCCCGACCCACCACCCAGCCACCAACACCTTCACCATAGGACTCCTAGGGTGTAGTCAAAATTCCCTCTTGGTCTTCTTGCTCTGGATTTGTCCAGGTCACCATCCTGGGATGGGACATGAGGAAGGCTTCAGAAAAACCACATTACTCAAAATGATCACCCCAACCCTTTGGGACATATTCCAGGTCAGTCCCATTTGAAGGAAACTTGAGTCTTTCTGTTGTCTGAAGCTCTGAGGTCTTTGGGAGAGTTTTCCAGCTGTGGTCTAATTGTAATCCCTAAGTACATATGTTCTGTCCCAGAGTCAACATATAGAGTGAATGCAATACCGGTGTAAATCCCCATAAGTCCTCTAATAGAATTCGATGGCTCTGAGTGTGGGATGCTTGTTCTTCCAGGTAGAGAACCACCAAAGGATCTGTCTTTTAATGGCAGTGAGATCTGATCCCTCCTGAGCAATTAAGATGGGACTGGTCAGTCGCTGACCCCATCCCACACTGAGTCGAAAGCAGCAAAGTTGACAAGAGGAGATTCCCCGAGATGAATCCGGACCCTAGTAAAACTAACAGAAGACCAACCAAAGAGCACATTGGGGAAAGAAATTGTTATTTAATAAACATCGCTGGGGTAGTTGGCTAACGGGCAGGGGGAGAGTTCATTGAAATTCATACAGCATGCCTGTCAAGTTCAGTTGTCTCATACCGTTAATCTGTGACAATCCTGGAGACAAGGGACCGGCATCGCCATCCCCGCTGCCGCCGATGAAGAGATAAATTCCCAGCTATTGAAGAAACAGATACCATCAGGGCTCTGATGGATGGGTTCAAATATATAAGAATGAAAATTTTTGCACCACAATGTAATAAAAATAAATATTAAAAGGAAAGCAGTGGCATCCATTATGTCTGTCACATTCCCCATCCCAGGTCTGCTTACTGCCCAAAACAGATAATGGATGGGCTGCTGTGAGATTCCCCCTGATAAGTGGTCAAAGGAGATGAACAGAATCACGCTGGGAAGCGGAGGTGGTAAATCATGGTGTGGAAACATTTGCGATCTCGCCAGCTATGAAATAAAATTTAGATCCAAGCAACTTTCAGGTCCCATTACATGCCTATTAAAGCCACAAAAAATAAATATGAGGAGAACCAAAGATTGGCAGCCAGCAGAAGCCCATCCTTCAGTACTGCTTTCTAGAAAAACTGGGGACCAATTTACATAAGCAATCAGGCAATGTGAATGAAAGCTGAGCCACTGTTGATACTCTCTGACCCAGTAATTCTCTCTTTGGTAACAAACCCCATGGTATTAGCCCAAAAGAAAGGAAAACACATCTCTAGTGGCATGATCTGTAACAACCAGAAACTGTCAACAACCCAAAGGCCAGAGAAGAGGGGGCTGACTGAGCAAAACAGAATGTATTAACACAGTGCCATTAATAACATGAATAACACGAGGCCATTATAAATGACAAATAGGAGGGCTTGGTAGATTCTGGAACGTTTCTATGAAATACGCACGGTCATCATTAGTGTGCATATCAAATGTCTTCCTGGATATTGATAAAGAAGAGAGTCCGGATGGGATAAAATTCACCAAGAGTTTAATGTTCATTAAGATTTCATGATGAGCTGGACGCTAATTTTACCCATTCATTCAACATTCATTGTGTATTGACCACACGCCAGACGCTAAGGATATTAAGATGCAGAAGCAACACTTTCTGTCCATGAAAGACCACTGTCAAAAGGGAAGGGAGACTGATAGACAGAAAGACACACACACACACACACACACACACACACACACACTACAGTCAAGTGTGGCAAGTGGTACAAGAGGGGTACCTAGGGTGTGGTGTGCAGAGGGGAAAGGGTGTGGGTGGTAGATCATGGATCTTCATCCTCTGAACTAGGATAGTTTGCAGGTTGGGTAGCAGTAGAAAATGCATTCCATGCAGAGGGAATAAAGTCGTAAAGGCAGTGGCCATAGAGACCTGAGATAGGGGTGTGTGTGTGTGTGTGTGTGTGTGTGTGTGTGTGCGTCTTTCTCTATTCCACTAGATCTCTAGGGTCTGAAGAGTCTGGTATAATTCTTACATGGAAGCCAGTTCTGGGTCCCATGAAAGAATTATCCAACTTATCCATCCAATTATCCAACTCAACCCTGCCATTTCCTATCACTACATTCTCCCCTCAATCACCCTCCTTGCCCTGCCTCCCCACACCACACACCTCCCTCTCTGAATCATTTAGATCCCTTTGCCCTGGGTAAAGATGCTCTCCTTGTGTTGTATGCTGCGTGAATAGGATTATTCCGAAAGCCTCTTAAATAGGAAAGGATTCTTACTTTATATAGTCCACTTCTTACTCACCGTGAAGTGCTCTTCCTTAAAAGGATGCTTGGATAAGATCCAACCATATTAAAAGGAATCATGGAATCCTAAGTGGAATTACCCTGTTGCTGGTTTCCTGAATGTGCTGGATGTGTAAACCATTGTTAATAAATTTAGTAAAGTGGAAAAAGTAATCAGCAATGCAGTCCCCCAGCTCAGATAAATATTAACAGACATGCACGGTATAGAATGTCATCAATGAGAAATCATGGGAGCAAGTAGCCACACGTTGGCATTTGAATGCTGATGTTTTAAAAGCTCGGGGAGTTATTATAATTCAACATATAGTTTGGCTTGACAAATGAATAGCTTGGTATTATTTATTTGCTTTTCAGTATGTATTTATTTTTTTTTTATTTCTTTTCAGTGTTCCAGAATTCATTGTTTATGCACCACACCCAGTGCTCCATGAAATACATGCCTTCCTTAATACCCACCACCAGGCTCACCCAACCTCCCACCCCTCTCCCCTCCAAAACCCTCAGTTTGTTTCTTGGAGTCCACAGTCTCTCATGGTTCATCACCCCCTCTGATTTCCCCCAACTCCCTTCTCCTTTCCATCTCCCCATGTCCAGCTTGGCATTTAGAAACTAGCGTGTCTGTGAGACAGAGGGTTGGGAGCTTTGCGAAGGAAACCAGAACATAAATCAAGAGACTCTTAGGTGATAATAAGAAAAGAAGGGCTTGGTGAAATGGTGTGATTATGAACACATCAGCATGAACTTGTGACTTTGAACAAAGTCCCCCTGTCTGCTGAGATGACCTCACCTTGCATGCAACCATGTAGGCCCAGAACACCATCCTTCTTTACCGTCATCTGAGCAGAGCAGGGCTCTCTGAAGGACAGCCCTTTCCAGAGATGGGTTCAGGGAAGAAAGCTGGGTCAGGAGCATTGAGAGGTCGGAGAGTTTGGGGGACCCTGCTGGACTGCCGCGCGGGTTGCCTGGGAAGAGGGTCTCTCCTGGGCAAGTTGTCACCCAGCAGCAAGTGGAACTTCAACTTGATCATCAAGGCGATAATTATAGCCAACCAAGCAGGCTGAGAGTCTATGAAAGATACTTGAGTTTGAGATGATTCTTTGAAAAGGAATTCAAATGTGAAGGGAGCTGACGAGATGGAGTCATGGCAGTTGAAGTGTTGTTAAGAGAAGTCAGGAAATTCTAGACATCCATCACACCACGTTATCAGAAATCCATCCCTGAGTTTCCGCCTGCCTCCAAGTTACAAATCAGTTTCTTTTGCCCGACAGGCTTTCAGATATCCCAAGCGGCTCAGCCGCACCTTCAGTGATGCTATCGTGATGCCTTTAAATCACACGTCCTGGGTGTGAGAGAAGCAATGACTGGGAGGTCGTGACTCAAGAGTCTCTGGGGCTCATGCACAAACCCCTGCCTTTGTTCTGGGAATGGGTCACGGTCAGTCGAGGGTGCTAGATGGAACCAGCACTCTGGAGACAGCTGGAGGGGAGTCTCAGCGGGACAGAACCGGCAGCAAGGACTGCCTGCCCGCCTGCCCGCCCGCCACGCTTCCTCTGCTGACATGCACCCGTGTCCTCGGCTTCCTCTTTGAATGGTCCAGGCTTGTAATTTGGATCGGGACTGTGTGCCTCAGACTGCTCTCTGCTCGCCAAAATCTGGCTCTTGCCCTTTGCCCACAGCTAGACTGTATTTCCAGTCTCTCCTGCAGTCACGTGTGGCCTCGAGATTAAGTTCTGCCCTGGCCAGTGCGAGAGGAGCAGAAACAGGTGTCACATATAGGACATCTCCTACACAGTTTGCATGGGTGCTCCTCCTGGCTGGGGCTCCTCTCTGCCTGGCTGACATCGAGACACCCCTCGGATCCTCTTGGAAGCCCTGAGTTAAAGGTGCTAGAACATCCAGGAACCTGGAACCCAGAGACAACATGACCTGATCACACACTAGACCTGTGACAGAGGGGAAAAAGCAGTTTCCGTCACCTCTGAGCCGCTATACAATGTGGGGTTTACTTGTTACAGCAGCCAGGATTACTTTAACCCATTGTGATGGAAGAGAGAGTTGGAACCATAGCCACGCAGCTCTGATTGAATCAAGCTACTGGGTGATTTCGCTGACTGGGTGATTTCGCTTGCTTTTGGTGACGGGAGGAATGGTGGTATCATATTGAGGCTTGGCCAAGGGAAGGTTGGTGGCTATCTGGAATGGCAGCCCCCTAGGTCTACCCAAAGTGAACAGAGCTGCACAAAACGCTGCAGGGTCCCCAGGACGAGATGATCCATCCATGTGCTTCCTGGAGCGTGAACCACTGGATCCATTATGGGCTGGATGCAGTCCCAGGAACAGAGACCAGCTCTGAGCACCAGAAACAGGAGTAGCAGAAGAAAGACCTAGCAGGGAGGCCCATGCACTGGACCAAACAGTGGGCGCCATTTGCCTGTGGCTACATAAAATGCTCCTCCTAGAAAAGGATCCCTTTAGTTACATGCACTCAATCTCCTTATAATAACACACCCTGGAGCTTGTTACTTTGCTTTGGGAGCCCTGAAATTGGCTAAAAGAGCAATTTACATGGGCCACAAGGGAAGGGACCACTGGACAGGAACGAACCCCCTCCACAGCTGTGCAGGTGTTTGAAGAGGAGGCTTGGATATCCTACTAAAGACTCCCAAGACAGTCAGCTCTAGACTCTGGTCAACAACTCTGACGAAGCCGGCCAATGGCAAAGAGATAGCAACCAAGCTGCATACAACAAAGTCTAGAGGCTGCTCCTCAGAGTGAAAAAAAGACCCCAGGAGACAGCGATGTCAGTCTTTGCCTATCTGAGGGTCTTCCAGATGGGTCCAGGAGGGTCAGTGCCCACATATAATTAGATGGATAGACAGATTTGAACACTCAGTGGAGAGAAGAATTAATTCTCCTAAGGCCACAGCTATCCCAGGATGGAGTGATTCAGTGATCCAGGATGGTCTGGATACAGGTGAGCTCCCTATCATTAGTGGGATGCAGACAGAATTGGAATGGCTGTCTCTCAGACAGGTTGTAACGGGGGTCCTCTTTGTCTGGGATAGTAGGGAGATGTGTTTGCAAGACCCTTTAGGTCCAAAATGTTATGCTTCTGAGACAGGAGTCTCTCCAGAGTAGTATTCAGTGTTTTGTCTTCTCCAGCCCAGAATCCACTCTCTTTTCTTGGAATGATCAATGTCCCAAGCATACTCTGCAGGGACCATCTTTCCTAGTCTAGAGGCTCTGGGACAACCCTAGCTCCAGGCACAAAATTTGTCATCCATGTCCACTAAGCTTAAGGTCAAGCACTGATTAGTTCAGGAATGAGCAAGCAAACCTAAGTTAGTCGGATCAAAGTGAATTCTGGGGCTTACATAGGAGCTACCAGGGAGAAAATCTTGTTCTCTCTTGCAGTCCTAGAAACAGGCAGGCTGAAACCAGTGCCAGCATGCAAGACCTAAAGATGGAACGACCAACAGAAATGGGCTAAGAAGTGAAAAACCAGGTCCCGATCACGCTGCTTCAGCACCTGGATCCAGCTATACCTGAAGCCACCGTCTTTTCAGTTCATTAAACCAGTATAATCCATTTTTGATCGATATACTTTGAGATGTGATTTTTTTCCCCTTTACTTTCAGCAGAGTGTCCTTGCTAATGTGACAGGTTTTAATGGAGGAGTCTTAGGAGATAATTTATAGGTCGTGAGGGAGTAATGAGAATAAAAAATCAACACAGACCTCAGGAAAGGCTACAGTAAGAGGAGAGGGGAACTGCTATCCTCCCATGGCTGGGCCAGCCATGGGAGAACCAAAAAAGGAGCACCTAGAATATATATTATCAGTATTCTCTCTCCCTCTCAAATTCCAGCCCAATAAAATCATCCTAAATATTCAAAGCCATCCTACACAAAGATGCTCTTTGAAGCGTCAGGTGTAGCAGTGAAAAATCTGAAACAGTCTAAACGTCCAACCATCAGGAGTCGGTCCAGTGAGCTTGCTGCCTTCAGAATGACACTTGGGAAGAGCAGGTAACAACATGGAAAATACTGACGATAGTGAGCGAGACCAGGGCGTGAAATTGCAGAGTCAAAGGAAGTAAATGTAGCCCAAAGTGAATGCTTAAGCAGTGGGGCCATTTTTCTTTCAATTTTGCTTTATTTTCTGAAGTCTCTTTGTGTTTTTATAACGAAAGGAAGTTTTTTTGATGTTGGCTTATGGTGTACGTAGAGAGAGGCACACACACGCACAACCGATTTCTGAAATAAATGACGTCCTTACCCGTCTGCCCAGCTGGAGGCGGGAAACCCTGTTAGGGCCGTCAGATATGGCCGCAGAGAGTTCACTCGGTAGCTGGATGATCCGTGGCCGATCTGTGTGTCCCTCTACACGACAGAATCCTCCTCTATCAAAGACAAGGTGTCGGGGTAGTGCCAGAAACAAACAATGAAGAGGAGTCAGCAAGCCTGGGTCCTCTGCCCCACGTGCTCAGCCAGAAACTTGCTGAGTGAACTCTCCCCAGAATCCCAGTGCCATCCATGGGGACGACCCCAGCACTCTGCCCACGTGGGCTGTGAGTCACCATATATGGATGGAAGTTGTCTGGACAGAGAGCCCTTGCCCACCCTGGGGCCGTCCGGACCCTATCTGCTGTCATCTCTGCTCACTCGAGTTAAGCTGTCTGTAAATAGCAAGGCAGCGTTCTCTCTGATGGCTCTTGGGGCTGTGCCCTTTCCAATTTTCCCGTGGCAAAGTCTGTTTACCCACTCTCCAGAACCATGGCTGGGCAGACCAGAGCCTGGAAGCCCTGGGGACACAGACCCCAGAAAGAAAGCATGCTGGGCGTTCACAACCATAGATTCCAAGTGTAACTCTCAGGGCGCCCCAGCAGAGTACCTGATGATACATTTCTTCAAGGGCTTCCTTCTCCAAGGGGATAGACCTGTCTCCATTTCATTAAAGACCTCAGGCCTGGAAGGGGTGGGTGTTGGCGTGGTCCCACCAGCTGATCAGAAAGCAAAGCTCCAGAAATCCACCTGTTGAGAACAGGAAGAGTCATAGGGAGGATCTGCCTGCCCGCTCCTGTTGCCGATGGAGAAACCAGAAGCCAGAAGGAGCTGTGACCAGGTGCCACGGCTTGTTTGCAGCCAAGTTCTGGCCAACAACCACCTCTCCTGACCCCTGCTTTTGCGCTAACCCAATCGTCCCCTCTTCCTGGGACAGGGAGGGAGCAAGAGGCTGCTCAAGGCAGAAGGAGGCCAGTGCCTTGCACTGGGAGTGTTTTCATTTGTCCTTAAGTGTGGAGCACTTAAGCCCTATTCTCCAAACTTCACCCAAGGCTGGCATTCTCAGGGGCATAAGGGAAGTTCGCTGTTACTGTCCATGATGAGACCCTTGTCTTCTCTATTCTGGATGTTGATGGTGCCCTCCACTCTGGTCTCTTGAAGAAAGACTCCTGCCTGCAGGACCAATGGGGCCCCACTGCTCTCTGCTAAAACCTCCACCCTCATGACCCAGCTCCCTTCCGTCCCCGACACCTTTCCAGCTGCATTGAGCCTGCTGAGTCTAGGATGTCCACATACACAATTGTCCCAACTGGAACACATTTGGGTAGAAGACAGCTCTCCAAATAATGATGCTGGCACACCTTGCATCAGTGGGGCTGTCCCAGACACACCCGGGCCTGTGGCCACTCTGGGTTCTCCTGGGACATGATTTGAACATGTTTCTATAATCTATGTTCTATCTCTCCCTTTTCTACTTGGCGAAGCCATACTCATCATTCAAGACAAGCTGAAACCACACATCCCCTACGGAGTGAAGCCTTCCTTGCCTCCAACCAGGTTTAATTCCTCTCTTCTCTGCAACCAAATGTTTTGGTTAATAGTGCTGGACATGTTGTCTTAAGTCCAGGCCTCTCAACCTTAGCCCCTGTTGACATGAAGGGCCAGATAATTCTGCATTGTAGGAGGATCTCCTGCACATTGTAAAATCTTCTGCAGCATCCTTGGCGTCTTCCTACTAGATGCCAGCAACAATCCACCCACCCCCACCTAGTTGTGACAAATGTTTACAGGCATTACCAAAACCACCCCCAGCTGAGAGCCATTGTCTTACAATTGTGCTTGTGAGCCTTTCTCCCAAGAGGGTGTTTGGTTCTCTTCTGCACTGGTCAGTGTTCAGCGCATAGTAGGTGCTCAGTAGAAATTGCCTCCTGAACGAATGAGTGAAACCCAGAAGGAACCCAGAAAGGTAGTCTGGCTCTCCCGGTCTAGTAGTTTCCAATAACGACCACTAGAGGACAGAAAAAGCCTGCGAAAAGTGACAAGCTGGTGCTTGGAAAGGCAGGGAAGCTGGGGTCTCTCCCTGCCTCTGGGGGCTGAGGTGCCAGCGCCTCGGTCTCCCTTGCTGCCTCCTCATCTTTTCCCTGCCCTATAAACATTCCTGCTCCCAGAGTCCCATCCTCAGACCTCCACTCTTTCCCATCTGTTCTCCTCCCTGCGTGATCTCATCCAGAGTGCTGACTTTAAATGTCACCCAAATGTCTATCTGTAGTCGAACATCTCCTGTTCAGGTGTATATCCCATCTGCCTACCTAAACCTCCACTGGGGCATCTGGGCCTTGATAGAGCCAGACCTGAGCTCCCGACCTACCCACACCCCCGCACACACCCCACTCTTCCCCAACACAGTAAATGGCTACTCGATCCCTCTGGCTGCCCCAGCCTAAACCCTTGGGCTCACTCCTCTCTCGCCATCCTACACCCAATCTGTCAGCAAGCGCTGTTGATTCTACCTTCAGAACACCACATGTCATCACCCGAGCGCTCCGAACGGTTTCAGACGCTAACACTGCCCGTGGCACGAGCCACGGTCATCTGGCGGTTGGACTTCCCGAGCGACAGCCCCCTGAGCCCTCCCTCGACCTGCACTCCGTTCCTCACAGCAGCCGGGCCAGCCCACTTCACCCGAGAGCAGCAAGGTCTTGACCCTTCTCAAGAAAGGAATAGGAATTCCTTCTCACTGGTGGCCTCCCCTCTCTCAGATGCAAGTTAAACACCTCACAACAGCTGATGGGAAACCCCATGACCAGCTTCTCGCTCCACTCTGTCTCTGACCCCATCTCTAGCTCCCTTCCCTCAGCCGCATGCTCTCCTTTGTCTTCTGCTTCCTGGCTCTGCTGCTGGTGCTCCACGGGCCCCGAATAGCCTCTCTCCCCATACCCACATGGCTCACCAGCTCAGGTCACCATTCATAGGCACCTGCCCGGCCACACCATCCCTGACCACCCATCAGCCTCCCGTGTCCGCTTTCTCTTTGCCCACAGCAGTTGGCTCACAATGAGATACTTTGTATTTTGCTTCGTTGCTTGTTTATTGCCTTTGCTTTGGTCCCCAATTATGGCCTCACTACAGTCAGCTAGTGTCTGCTGTCGGGTGTCCCCGGGGCAGGGCAAGTGCTCAGGCATAGAGTGGGATGGGGAGCAAAGGACATAGGATGTGGCGAGTGAGACAAAGTCACCTGTGGAGGAGCTCAGAGGAGCGGCGAGAGGAGAAATCTGCTTTTGGTCCAGTGGGCTTTCCGGAGAGGAGGGTCATCTATGGAAGAGATACCTTTGTCCAAAACAGGAGACCCAATGTCCCATTCGGGAAAAAGGAAAGCTGGGAGACTCCCCTTTTTGGACACCGATAATGGGTTAAAAGGATGAATTCTGGGGGCTCCTGGGTGGCTCAGTCAGTTCAGCGTCTGCCTTTGGCTCAGGTTGTGATCCCAGGGTCCTGGGATTGAGCCCTGCATCGGGCTCCCTGCTCAGCGGGGAGCCTGCTTCTCCCTCTGCCACTTCCCCTGCTTGTGCGCTCTCTCTCTCTCTCTCTCTCTCTGTCAAATGAATAAATAAAATTGGGAGGGAGACAAACCATAAGTGACTCTTAATCTCACAAAACAAACTGAGGGTTAATGGGGGGAGGGGGGTTGGGGGGGGGGGATTATGGACATTGGGGAGGGTATGTGCTATGGTGAGTGCTGTGAAGTGTGTAAACCTGGCGATTCACAGACCTGTACCCCTGGGGAAAAAAAGATATTATATGTTTAAAAAATAAATAAATAAATAAATAAAAAGAAAAAAAAAAGAATGAATTCTAGAGTCCCACAGGTTGGTCTCAGCTTCCCCACTTCCTACCTGTGGAACCAGAGGCACGTCCATGAATATCTCCATGCCAGTTTCAGACCTGGAAAGAAAAGGCAGTAGTAACAGCAGCCAGGAGGGGCTATTATGAGGATGAAGGAAGTTAATATATGTCCAGTGCATGGAACAGTGATTGACATGCAGGAAGTACTATGTAGCATTTGGCTACCACCAATGTCAGGTGCTTTGCACATTCCGTGGGATGCTTACAATTACTTACTGGGGAAGTAATATTATGAGCCCATTTTGCAGACAGGAATATTGAGACTCAGAGGCAATCTGTTGTTTACCCAAGGCCTCACAGGTAGCGAGAGGCAATTCTAGCACAGCTCATTCTTAATTCTGTTTCCAACAAGAGGGGGTGGGTCACCAAGCAATGAGCCCCTCATCACACCCTGAGTCCCTCCTTCCCCTCGCCCCAGCTTTGACTTCTGCTTCCGCCACCACAGTCAGGGCAGCCCAATACTTAACAGCCTCTGCTTTATGGCTCTGGCCCAAGGGGAACACAAACGCTTTCCCGGTTCTATTAGCAGCTGTGGGGCTTGCATCTTAAAGAGAAATTTGTTCAACATTAAAGCAGTCAGGGTCCTAACTCGAGGGGTTCTGTTCCTAAGCTGAATCCCTACCTGCCCCCTCTCCATCCAGGTCCAGGGGAAAGAGCCCACCAGCCCCACAGACAACAGCACAGCGGAGGCCCTACCTGGCCCCATCCAGGTCCCTAGAGGGGCCCAGAGTGGACGTGTTGACAGGAGCCCCGGGGGATTTTTATCTTGGGGACATCTGAGAACTCTGACATAGAACCAAAGGTGAGGACTCTGGTAAGAACATCCGACTTCAGGTGCCAACTCTGCCCTTTCTGTGTGAGCCTGGACAGCTTTTCAACCTCTCTGACCCTCCTGGTTCCCTCTCTGTGAAACGTGCCTCACAGAACCCTCCAGCTGGTTGGGCTGCATGAGGACAAAATGCAGTAGGCCCAGAGAAGTTCTGAAGCAAACAAGCTATTGTTGCTTCTGTGGTATTATCTCTCATGTCACCCAAAGGGAAGGGCTCCAGAGTCTCAGAGCCCCTTGGGTCCAAAGGTCAATGCCTTTTGCAGGCCCTCCGTTCAGGAAGCCTCAGGAGTTGGGCTGCAGGGACCCAGCCTCAGGGTCCTAGGGCTGGGGACCCAGCCCGAGAGGTCTAGTCGAGTCAGGGCGTCACCTCACCATTGAGGGAAGGTGACACGTGTGGTTGGTCACTCAGGGAATATGTCCCTGGACCACACGAGTCCCACACAGCCAGAACCGCACACCCAGGAAGGAAGTGGCCCTCTCAGACACTTCCGGCCGGGCCTGCATTAACGTGGGAAGTTACTGTGAGTGAGGCCTCCCACAGGCCCTGTAGCCTGGAGGGAAGGTGAAGGGCAGGGAGGACCCTAGATTCCTCCTCTTGGCCACAGGGAGCCCTCTGTCTATGGCTAGATGCTGACCCTCCGGCCTGTGTGACTGGGAAGCCGGCCTCGTTTGCCTGGAGACAAAGCTGCCCTTCAAGAAATCAGGGATTCCAGGCTCAGGCTCTCTGCCCCTGGCCCTGCTGACCCTCCCCTCCCCAGCCCTCCTTTCTCACAGGCAGGCCGGCTGGAACAACTTCTGGGGCAGGCCAGGAAGACCCTCTTGTGGGGCTCAGAGTAGAGGCGGGGTGGGGATAAAGGGCCAGAGGGGGCGAGAGACAAGGAAAACCTGGGCCGTGTACCCTCATTCCTGCAGACTGCCCACCTCTCCCTGCCCCTCCACTCCTCTTCCCTCCCTAACCTCTCTCTGCTCCCCTCTGTCCTGCAGCCTCCAGACTTTTTGCTGGCATCTGGGCCTTCACCCGAGCCCTGCTCCTGGGGAGACGTCTTCCACACAGACCCCCTTGTACTGATTGCCCAATTCGGGCTTGTCCCTCAGGCTTCTGCCTGAAGTCTTGCCCTGCAAAGCCTGCCCTGCCTGGTTGGTGTCCTCCTGGGACCCCCACACAAGAGCCCAGTCCTCACCACCCCACCGTCATAGTACTTCCCCTCATGGTCATAGCTGCCCTTTACAGGACTGTCTCCTCACACCTGACTGAGCTCTCGGCAGGGAGCAGGAATTCGGTCTGGTGGCCAGCTTTCTCCTGTGCCTCCCTCAGAGCCTGGCCTGAAGGAAGGACACCCCCAGAAGTCCCTTGGAAAACAAACCGCTTGGCCTCTAGGCCAGCCCTGAGTCAAGCCCCTTTCCCGTCCCCCAGGCCACATTCCCTATGTGGCACCTGTCTATACTGGTGGCTTAATTCCCACCAAGCCCCACACCCAAAGCTATAGCCCCCCAAATGCCACACAAGCAAGGGAATCAGTAGTCGCAGGCCTGGAGGTGGGGTTCCCTGAGGCCCAGGGACAGAGAGGTTCCCATCGGGCCACCCATTACCGCAGCTGGAAACCTCTGGGTGCAAAAGAGGCAGTCAGGAGCACAAAGTGACCAGCCAAGAGAGCCCCCAGCAGCGGCCGATGGGGCCTGGAGACATCAAACCTGCCAGCTAAAACGCTCCATGAGTATTTAACAGCCGTCAATATTTAATTAGTGTAGACAGATTAACTCTGAAATCACACACACTTGGGCTCGGCTCCCCTCACTCCTGGAGGGGGAGTGCTAGAAGGAGGGGGTGGGCCTCAAGGGGGAGGTGAGCTCAGCACCAGATGGCCAGGGAGGCTGCTCCCCTGTCCCTCCCCACCACCCTCAGCCGCCCCCTCCCCTGCAGAGAGCACTCCACCCAGGACTGTCTTAGGGGGAGCAACAACTGGGACTTGAGACCCCCAGAGGGGAAGGGTCTGCCACGCAGAAGGGATCTGGGAACCACGAGGCGAGGGCCGTGCTGGGGTGCTCTGGGCCGGGCCTCACAGAGCCCAGGCTGACTTTCGGGAGCAGGTGTCGGTGTGTAATTACCTCTGTGCCTTTGGCATCCCTGGATTACACTGTTTGTTTCTTCCATCTGCAACAGGACCCGGGGTCTTCTATTTCCTTTGAGTTTCTTTGCGTTTTATCACATCTCGTGGCACTTTTTAATTTAATGGAGTATCCCTGGGCTTCATCGTCTGGTAATAAATTGCCATCGTCGATGCCTCATTTTATAAAAACATTTGGCCAGGGACTTGTAAAATGTCAGGGCTGGACCCAGACCCTGCCTGCCTCTCCATGCCGGGACTCACGTTCCCACACAGAGGGGCTCAGGCTCCGCACAAATGTGGGCTAGATTCACAGCCTCGTTCCTTCAGCCTCGAGGCACCTTGTGCTTTGAGAGCCTTTCTGCCTCTTCTTCCTCCTCCAGCCTCGTCAGAGAGGACTTTCCCCTCCACAAAGCTTTCCTTGCTGTCGTATGTTGTAACCATGTGTTGACCTCCCTGCCGCTCTCCCTTGAAGACAGTAACCGAAACTTCTGAACACAGTACGCCTGACCTGGAAATGGTCACACAGGGGGTACTTCATGACTTGTTTTTTGCTTTTATTAAACTGAGGTAAAGAGAGATTTTAGAAGGGAGTTCTAGATCTGTCAAAGCGTACTGTAGATGACTGTGTATTGGTTAGTTACTGCTGCATAACAAAAAAAGCACAAAACGTCTCAGTGGTGTGCCATAATAAGCGTTTATTTTCAAGGATACTCAGGTCAGCTGGGGTTTGGCTGGTTCAGGTTCATTCGGCCAGTTTGCTTCCTGGGAGAACTTGGCTTCTCTCTGAGAGACTGGGAGTTGGCTGGGGTGGACATGTCCAGTCTTTGAAATGTCTCATGGTGAAACTCAAAGTCAAGAAACAGGGAAGCAAACTCTATGTAAGATGGAGCTGTGGCAAAGGGTAAATGAATAAAGAATCAGGGCCTGGGGCGCCTGGGTAGCTCAATGGGTTAAAGCCTCTGCCTTCGGCTCAGAACATGATCCCAGGGTCCTGGGATCGAGCCCCACATTGGGCTCTATGCTCAGTGGGGAGCCTGCTTCCCCCCCCTCTCTGCCTGCCTCTCTGCCTACATGTGATCTCTGTCTGTCAAATAAATACATAAAATCTTTTTAAAAAAAAATCAGGGCCAATATTTTCATCTATCACAGGTGGGTTCCCATTGCACCGTGCACAGGACCCCGGAATGACAGGACCCTGTTGGGACAGGAGAGAGATGAGTTCTACAGGCTTCTCCCCACCACCATCAGCCCCACCACCTGCCCCGAGGCATCAGGACAACAAAACAGCAACAGAAACAAGACATGAAGTTAAAGTAGCCAGTGATAGGAACCACAGATTAGGGCACTAAAGCAGAGGTAGAAGATGGAGTCAAAGCTGAGAATTCAAGTCAAGACCAGTCTTTGGATGTCACAGGACAGAAGTCAGCGACAAGGGCAAATAGTAAGCACAGGCCAAGAAATACAGGAAACATAGCCTTGGACCTTAAGCCAACAGTCCTGGCTATGGCTCCCACCCCTGCTGTCACCTGGGGAAAGCCCCCATCCCCCCACCAGGCCTCAGTTTCCCTGTAGGTGCAATAAGGACTTTGGACTCTAGGAACCTATACATTCCTGATGACTTTGACACCTCATGCCCCTGGGCCCACATTATTCAACCTCTGCCCCGTTTCTTTCTCGTCAACATATGAACGAAAACTCTCTAAACATCACAGAATTAGAATCAGACAGCCCCCGTTCTGCCATTGTCACCAGAATTCCAAGACTTTGGGACAAAGGACCATCACAGGCAGCAGGTCACTGGGTGTGGAATCCAATACTGAGAGTTAGAATCAGCAGCTGGTAGAGGGCAAAGGCGTCAGCTCTGGAATCAGGAGAACCTGGGTTCAAGGGGTACCTGGGCAGCTCCGTCAGGTAAGCACCCGACTCTTGATTTTGCCTCAGGTCATGATCTCAGGGTTGTGAGATCAAGCCCGGTGTCGGGGCTCAGTGGGGAGTCTGCTTGAAGACTCTCTCCCTCTGCCCCTCCCCTGCTCATGCTCCCCGCTCCGCTCTCTCTAAAATAAATAAATAAAATCTTTAAAAAAAAAAAAAAGAAAATTGTGGGTTCAAATTCTGCCACCACCGCCTGCTGGTTGTATAATCTCAGGGAGTCACAGGAACTCTCTGGGTCTCAGTTTCCTTGCCTGTAAAGGATGCTAGTCACAGAAGCACCCAGTGCTGCTGGATTAAATGACGCCACAAGTATGAGGAACAGAGTCGGGCCCAGGGAACATACTCTTCCTCTTTTATCCCGAGCTCTTGCATTTTCATTGATTCTGCTTCCCTCCTCAAAAAATAAATAAATACATAATAATAATAAATATATATATATACGCATATATATACGTGTGTGTGTATATACATTTAATTAAAATACCTGCCAAGGGTCTAATAATCTCACCAGCAATCCCCTTCAGCCTCCGAGGCCTATATCCAGACGCGGCCATGCAGACTGGGTTGGTATTATCCAATTTTTTCTACGTATTCTCTCTCCTACCTTTCATCAACTGTATTGACAAGGCGTCTGTCGCTTTCTAATTGCCCATCCCTTGGATTTTTTTCCTTTTCCTTGTTAAAGACCAATTTTACAAAGCACTTCAGCAGCTCAGCCATTTTAATCATCATCATTAATTTTATTTCCCTTCTCATTTATTAAGGGGCCAGCCGGCTCTCCAGGATCTCTTTTCCCCTGATATATTTGTAAAACACCCTTCTTATTCCCTTTGGCGGCCCCAAGACTCTCCCCAGCTTTTATTTCTTCCCTTGGCTGCTCTTCTGTTCCTCTAAAGGCTTTGCTGACTCCAGATCTTCCTTGCTGGGCCCCCTCCCCATCTACTTCTGCTTCCCCCGCCTTCCCCCACTCAGACTCCACAGGCAGGTCTGGCTTGGAAAGCTGCCATGAACTTGAGGCCCACGGGGCCCCAGGAGCAGCAGGGGCTTGTGGGGCTCCTACCCGGCCCTGTTCTGCTCCCACTGTGTGAGCAGAGAGGCCCTCCAATCCGTGTTGGTGGTCAGTTGGGGGGCACCCCGGCCCTGCCCTGGTCCCCAGCCCCCCACCTCCCCAGGATTCCTGAGCAAGGGAGCTACGCCCAAGAGCATCCATTCATTCATTTTTCACACCGACAATACCGAAGTACAGGCACGCCTCGTTCATCACGCCTCACTTTACGGCACTTTGCAGATAATTGTGGTTTTTACACATGGAAGGTCTGCGGCAACCCCGCATCAAGCCCGTCCTCGTGGAGCCATTTTTCTAACAGCATTTGCTCACGCCGCGTCTCTGTGTCACATTTTGGCAATTCTCGTAGATTTTCAAACTTTTATTACGATTATCTTTGTTACAGTGATCTGTGGTCACTGATGACAGCTTCCCTGAAAACTCGGATGCCGGTTAGCATTTCTTTAGCGATAAAGGATTTTTTTAATTAAAGTATATACCTTGTTTTTTTCTAGACATAATGTGATTGCACGCTTAATAGACTACAGTAGAGTGTGAATATAACTTTCATATGCACAGGCAAACAAAACATTTATTTGACTTGCTTCATACCTCTGAGGTTTGCCTGTCTAATTTACATACCGTACGATTCACCCGTTTTTTTGGTTTGTTTGTTTGGTTGGGTTTTTTTTTTAAAGATTTTATTTATTTCTTTGACAGACAAAGAGATCACAAGTAGGCAGGGAGGCAGGCAGAGAGAGATGGGAAGCAGGCTCCCTGCTGAGCAGAGAGCCTGATGTGGGGATCTATCCCAGGACTCTGGGATCATGACCTGAGCCTAAGGCAGAGGTTTTAACCCACTGAGCCACCCAGGTGCCCCTGATTCACCCGATTTAAATGTTTGATCATTAAATTCAATGATTTTTTTCATAATGTCCAAGCATCACCAATGATCCAGTTTCAAACATTTTTATCACCCTGCCAAGGTCCTTCATACCCGTCTCACCCACCCCACCTTCCCCAGAGGCAAGCACAAATCTGCATTCTTGCTCTCCAGATTGGCCTTTTCTGGACATTTCACATGAGTCAGATCACACAACACGCAGTCCCCTGCATCTGACTATTTTCGTTTTGCACGCGTTTGGGGCTCCTCCATGTCCTATCTGTAGCTCACTCCTTTTGACTGCCGAGTAGTACTCCCTTGCATGGATATGCTACATTTTGTTCAGCCATGCACCTGCTCATGGACGTTTGGGGAGTTTCCATTTGGGGGGACTACAAAGACCACTGCTGTGAACATTTGCATACAAGTCTCTGCGTGGACACAGTTCTTCGTTTCTCTTGTGTAGATGGCTGGGAGTAAAAATAACTGGGTGACAGAGTAATTTGATATTTAGCTTTAAAGAAACAGCCACGTTGTCATGCACATGGGCTGTACTGTTTTATAATCTTACCAGCCACATAAGAGGGTCCTGATTCTTCCCATGCTCACCAACACCTGTGACTGTAGGTCTTTATTTTTTCCGTTCCAGCGGGATACAGTGGCATCTTGTTGTGGTTCTGATTTGCATTTCCTCAAAGACTAAGGAAATGTGCTTTATTGACTCATTGTATTCCAAGGGATGTTTATGGGTCATCTATTATACCCAGAACTCTAAGGAGGACCAGTGAACAAAACAGCTAAAACTCTTCCTGGCACCTCTTATTCTTGCTGGGGAGACAGACAATATACAGGACAGTAACGTATGTAAAAGGTGAGATGGAGAGAACTTGCAGAGAGAAAAGAGAGTGAAGCAGGAAGGGGACATATAAAATGTTACAGGGTTGAGATCTCAGAGATGGCAGTCAGAAAGACCCCACTGAGTAAAGACTGGACTGAAATGAAGGAGCTCACTACATTGAGTACTGAGGAAAAGAGCTTTTTGGAAAAAGACAACAGCGTGTGCAAAGGTCCTAAGGTGGGAGAATGGCAGGGCCACTCAAGGACTAGCTAGGAGGCCAGTGTGGGAGAAAATGAGAAAGAAAGTAATAGAACATAAAGTCAGAGAGGTAAGGGGGACCCGGATCTTGCTGGGTCTTGTAAGTCATAGGAAGAGTTGTGTGTGAGAGAGAGACAGAGACAAGAGACACAGAGTGTAATTAAGGAGCTTTAAAGCATTTGGTGCAGATTAGTGACATGGGCTGCCCTCCAGGTTCACAGAGCCACTCTGGTCAAGGACAGCCCACAGTGTAGGGAGCAGAGGCAAGGGCAGAAGCCAAAAGAGCATGCAGATGAGTCAGGAGGCTCCCTAGGGACCTGTGACACAAGAGACAATGGTGGGGCAGTAGGGACAGAGGTCAGTGCTTGGACTCTGGACACATGCAAGATGTAGAGCTGACAGAACATGCAGCTAACAGAAGGCAAGTTGGGGGGAAAAGGCAGTCATGAATGCTGCCCAGGTCTTCAGCCGGGAAAGCCAGAGAGAGGAACCTGCCACTCACTGAGATGGGGCCAACAGCAGGACAGCAAGTCTGGAAAGAGAAGACCAGCAGCTCTTTTAGGCCACGTGAAAAATGGCGTGCTCAGTAGACGGCCTTGGAAGATGCCAGGTAGACTGTGGGATCTATAGACCCAGAGCCCGGAAAGAGATCTGAGGATCGTCAGCAAAGAGCTAGTATTTATTTATTTATTTTTTAAGATTTTATTTATTTATTTGACAGACAGAGATCACAGGTAGGCAGAGAGGCAGGAAGAGAGAGAGGAAGGGAAGCAGGCTCCCCCTGAGCAGAGAGCCCAATGTGGGGCTCGATCCCAGGATCCTGAGATCATGACCTGAGCTGAAGGCAGAGGCTTAACCCACTGAGCCATCCAGGTGCCCCAAAGAGCTAGTATTTACAGCTGGGAGACGGGAGCAGAATGGAAATCAAAGGGGTAGTTTCTTCCTACTTGAGCACCACTACTATAGCGTCAGTCTTTCTGTTATAACTGAGTTGGGGAACGTGGTGGAGGCCTAGATGTCTGACATGCCTTCTTACTTCCTTCCCCTGAATCTGAAAGTAGACCTACACATCCACGCAATGTGGGGCCCAGAGGACAAAGCCAGATCTGCATCTTTGAGGCCTGCCTTGTCCACTTGCAGTCACCACATGAAACACAGAAAGAGGGGGTCCCCGTGATGTGCATCCACGCGGATACACAATGTACCAGGAGGGGTGTGGAATCTTGCCTACTTTCTCATGCTCCCATGAGAGTCCAGAACTTGATCCATCACATTGCAGCTCCTCTTCCCTGTGGGGACGTTAGTACGTTAGTATGGTGGGGATGAAAAAGTGGAGCGTGAAGAAATGGAGCTCCCCAGCAAAATTATCTCAAAGGGAAGAAGGAAGTAGGTCTTTTACTCTGCATAACAATAGTGGTTGTGATAATGCAAGAATGGTCAATTGTGTGCCAGCCCCTGCTTTGTCTACCGCAGCAGGTGTTATTAACGCATGGGGACACGGGCCACAGGAACATGAGCAGTCTAACTCCTGCTCACCAGCGACACGAGCAGTCCCTGCACCCAGGTTTCTTACCTTGCTCCAGCCACCAAGTAATGCACGGAGCTCCCACCCTGACTGTTGACCATCGTGGTCAGGGACTCCTGACGCTTCCCATTCTCCACTACATACTCTAATAGATTCTCTTAGCATCAAACCTTATTGATCTTTCTAATGTGTTCTCCCCACCTTGCCCTCTGAACTTGGTTTTGGCCTGGCCCTTCCTAGGGCTATGAACTTGACAGTCTCTCACCTATGATTTGATAATTTGAGCTTTTGCTTTATCTAAAGGTCTCAGGATACCTTGAGGGTCACCGTCTGTCCTCCCCCCTCCCTACTTCCAACACCCCCTCCTTCAATCCCACCACCACGTCTGGCCTATGGGGTCTTTTTCTAGGAATAAACACTCTTCAAACCTAGTCACAGTAACAGATATAGAAAAGCAAAGAGACACAATCTTGTAAAGGAAATATCTTCCTCTCCAAATTATGGTTCCTGTGGAATAGAATACTTGTTACCCTGTAAAAAAAAAAAAAAAAAAAAGTTATTAAATTTAAGCACGGCGTTGAGGTATTTGACTTTCACAGAATGTCTGTGCTAAGCAGAAAAAAAAATTGTCCCAAGATTGAGAAGAAAGTTGATACAAATGATAACTGACAAAGTACAACCCGATGGTCCTCAGACTTAAGGATTTTGTAGTTCAGCAAAATTTTTAGAAGATAAAATTGGCGGATTCAACATAGAATTGCCAGCTTTGTATTCTGCCAAGTATAGATACATGCAAGAAATCAAGTCAACGATCACCATTGTTTCCTAGATGAAAGGATGTTTCCACACCGAGGAAGGAGAGACAGAATCCCAGAAAAAAGGACAATCCGATTTGAAAATGAGTACATTTAGCTTTTAGAAACACTCACTCATGTTTTCTCACTTCTCTACGAGCTGATGGAAACTTTGGCATGACGCACCGGCGTGCCTAAATTAAACACACATCAACTCCCACAGAATGTGCACAGCCCGGGGGCTCAGCCCTCTCCCAGACATTGTGTTCCTATTCTGTGTGCAGAGCCAGAAGCCCTGAGATGAGGGCGTTGGTGGGGGGGGAGGGTTGTTCCTGTCTTGCCCTGGAGTCGTCCTTCCTTGGAGCACCGCCTAATCCATCTGGAACAGATGACTTTGAATGGACCATCACCATTCTTGGTCTCCCCAAGCTGCCAGCAAACCCCTTACTTTCCTATCACCCATTTTCCCCACCAAGTTCTGATAAAAATCCAACACCACGTTCTAAGCAACTGGTTGCTGGGTTTCTGAGAACAGCCACAACTTACTTGTTACTCCTGAGACACTTCACCTGTGTTTCCCAGAATGAAGCTCAAAGAGGGGGCCAAGGGGCACGTTGTTTGGGGAGGGCGCTGTTTAGACACAGAACTAAATATAAGAGGACATAGACAGACGCCATGGAGAGGAGGAGTGATGGAAAGGGAAAGCAGAATCTTTATCCCACTCTCCCTTCCTGTCTTCCCCCTTCCCTTTCACCTTTTTCCCCTCCATCCTCTTCCCTCCCTCTCCCCTTCTTTCTCCCTCCACCTCCTCACTCTCCCCCTCCTCACTCTTTTCCCCTCTCTCCTCTTCCCTTCTTCTCCCACCTCCTCACCCTTTTCCCTATCCCTCCCCCCTTCCCCTTTCCTTCCATTCCCTACTTCTCCCTCCCCCTTCCTCCCCCCTCCTCCATCTCTTCACCCTCCCCCACCTCCTTATTCTTCCCCCTCCTCCCTTGTTTCCTTCCCCTCCTTTCTCCTCCCTCCCCCTGCCTCCCACCTACCCCCACCACCTCACTCTCCTCACTCTCCCTCCCCCAACACAGGAGCATCAAGGACCCCCCCACACACACCCCTGCCACAGCTCCTGCCTCCTCCCCCCAGGACACTGGCTCCGTCCTTCTTACCACTTGGCCCAAGAGAGCATCTTGCCACCCTCCATTCCCTCCATCAACTTACCTCTTCTAATAATTGCACATTTCCCTAGGAGAAATTCAAAGGCCAAGGAGAGATAAGATGACTTCTCAGTCAATAACCCCTTGAGCAAGTTTCTCAAAAGGATGCTTTCCTGACAGACTCGCAAGCCTTGTCTTCTCTGTGATTTCAAATGAAAGCCCTGTCCCTTATCCTCCACCGATCATCGATTCAGCCATCACTGAGTGTCGGCTACGGACACTTTACATATATTGATATATTGTGGCATTTAATCCTCAGAATGATCCGGGGATCCCCTCTACCCACCCCCCTGATTATACAGAAAAAGAAACTGAAGCTCAGAAAAATGAAAGGATTTGCCCCAAGTCACGTAGCCGGCAAGTAAAGGAGGCCAACGCAGAAAAGGTTCATTAGAAGAAAGCTCCTGCTCGTGGTCATCGAGGCATGTGTACAGTATGGCATCACAGCAGCTGGCCTCCTGGAATACAAGCAATGGAAGCACGTTCTAGTTCATGCAGCTGAAAGGCCCTTTCCTGGCAGCATATCTGGGGCTCAAAGGACCAGCAGGAAGGCTGGAGAAGGGGGCCCAGACCTGGGAGGGACCGAGGACCATTCGGACGGTCCAGAGGGTCCACAAGTTCCCCCATTTTGGGGAGCTTGGTGGCTCTTCTCTTTTCCAGAAGATGTTTGCAAATGACCATGTTTGCCCCTGAGCTGTCCTCTGCGTGCCAGGCTCACAGGTCCCAGACCGTGGCCACCACATCAGACTGCAGCTGATGGCAAGAAGTAACCCCCAACAGATTTCCCCTGGGAAGGTGACACCAAGGAGGGCAGAGTCATAGCAGGCTGCACAGAATGGGAGACGTGTACGCCAAGGCTTGAAGGGAATGGAGTAGCAACCCAGAGACAGCTCGGAGGGATGGGCTGTGTTCTGGGAGAGCTGGGCTGAGCTGGCCTGCTGTGAACGCCTTGCTCCTCCCAGCAGCCCCGGAGGTAGGGACTGTCATCACCCCACTGCACTGGTGAGGAACCGAGGCACGGAAGTTTCAACATCTCACTCGAGACCTCCCTGTTGCAAGTGGCAGAGTCGGAATTCAATCCAGGCCGGCCTGACTCCGAATCCAAGCTCTCAGCCGCTCTGCTAGCAAATGATGCCTCACTATTACAGAGCTCTACACGTGTCAAAGTGCTCCCAGATCTATTAGCTCTGTTCACGCTCGCAGCAACCCTGCAAAGTGGATAGGGCATGTGCAATGATACGCATTTCCCAGTCAAGTAAATGAGGCCCAGAGACGTTCAGTGACCCACCTAAGGTCACACAGTCAATTAGCCGAAGGGCCAGGCTCGCTGGCCCCAGCTCAGCCCCCTCCTTGCTGCTGCATATGCTCAGAGGGTCTGGATGCCCTGCCAGGGACAGGGACGGGGACCAGAATCCAATCAAGAGAGAACTAGGAATAGCCGTTCATTTCCAGACTCTGGCATTTAATTCCCAGGCAGGACACCTGACCCCTTGCCCCACTCAAGCACCTGAAGACCATCCACGGGCCGGTGCCCTGCCATCTCTGAGTCTGGGCACAATTAAACACAAACGTGGAATTGTTGCCTAACAAATTAGCAACAGGTAAAAGCAATCAAGCCATCTGTTGCCTCCCACCCACTGCCACCGCCTAATCCCCCTTCTCAGCAGCGTCCCCAGCTCCGTGCTCGAACACAAATTAATATACTGGCCTTTGCATATGTATTTATGGCTTCAGGTGGGGAGAGAGCCACAGGAGCAGGTGGCGAGAAGGCAGTCACTGGAGATGCTCTGCTCATGCAAATGTCCTTAGGAAGGGAGGGAAGTCAGCTGAAGGGCAAGTGGGAGGGGCCGTCGAGAAGGCAGAAGATGGGCCCTGAATGGCCAGTTACAGGGAGGGAGGGCCCCTGCGGGGACAGTTCTTGATTCCTTGTGGGAAGCCTCCCCACACCCTGCTGACTGCCTCCATGGTCTTGATCACCCTAGAAACACTGAGGCAAGGGGAGGCCATGTGAAGGCCCATGGTCGGCAGGAGGCAGGGACGGAGCAGGAAGGAGCCCGAGGGACGATGGCCACCTGCCCTGGAGCTAGTCTCAGCTACACCTCAGAGTCTCCCGGTTCCCATTGCAGGTCTCCAAGATGGGTGCCTGTGCCAGCCAGCTGGGTTCAACCCAGGTAGATGTCACCATCCCCATCTTGCCCATGAAGAAAGAGCAGGTGCAGGGAGCTTAAATTCCATGATTGATCAACGGGTGCTTCTGGTGGGCTTCAGGCTGCAGGTGAGCCGCTGGGAGGCACAGGTGTATAAGACAGAGCAGGTCCCTATCCTCACGACAGGGTTAGGTCAGCCACGAGTGCAGCCCGAAGGGTGAAGAGGAACCACTGAGAAGTGGAGGAGGGGTATCCCAGGAGGACGGCACAATATATGCAAAGGCCTCAAGCAGGGACAGGCCCTGGCATCAGCGGCAGCATGGGTGGAATCTGTGCAGGGGAGGGCGCAGGGGAGGGAAGGTAGGGACAGAGGCAGACCCAGACCAGGTAGGGCCGTGGCAGCTCTAGACTTTCTAGATTTTCTCGTAAGTGTGAGGGGAAGTTTCTGCCACAGTTCAACAGGGTCAGTTAGACACGAGAGATGGGGTCCTTACAAATTCCCACGCTGTCCCCTCCCACCCTGTGCTGCTCCTCCCATGGGAGTGGCAGGAAATTATGAGTCACCTCCTTGATCACCGGGGACGGGGCAGAATGAGGGTGCTGGGGATCCCCAGTGGAGGGTTTTCTTCTCCTAGTCACACATTGGCTGCACAGAGCCAGGCCAACGTCCTTCTGATTTTAAACTCCTAAGTTACCGAGGATAGGGCCATCGAAGGAGAAAGAATCCCCCACCCCCACTGCAAACAGGTCCTCCTGGACCACCGGAAGGACTGCCTCAGGCTTGTGAGCTCATCTCTCACTGCCCAGGAATCTCTCTGGGGGTGAGAGGGACAGAGAAAGATTGGAGCCCCTCAACGCGTAAGCTCAGATAGGAGCGGGATCTGGGAGGGGTCCCAGTCCAGGTGGGGAGCACAGCCAGACTCCACGCTTACCTGCTGTATGACCTGAAGCGAGCTTCTGAACCTCGCTTTGCCTTTGTTTCCCCACCTGGAAACTGAATAAAGAGTCTCCGTGGAGAGGTGACGAGGACAGAGGGCGGTCAGACCCCCAGCCCGAGGGCTGTACTTAGCAGGTGCCCAGTCAATGCACAGCAACATTATCGTGATCCTGATCTGCTTCTAGACCACTCCTCTCCAGCCAGCCAGCCAGCGCCAGCCCTGTATCTCCCACTGTCCCAGAGCTTTGCTCATGTGGTTTCAAATACCTTGTTAAAAATAAACTTTAAAGGGGTGCCTGGGTGGCTCAGTCAGTTAAGCATCTGCCTTCGGCTCAGATCATGATCCCTGAGTCCTAGGATCGAGCCCCATGTCGGGTTTCCTGCTGAGCAGGGAAACGGCTTCTCCCTCTCCACGCCCTGCTTGTGCCCTCTCTCTCTTGCTATCTCTCTCTTTCTCTCAAATAAATAAATAAAATCTTAAAAAAAAAAAAAAGCCAGAGGAGGAGGTGGGGAAAGGAAAAGAAAAAAAAAAAAAAGGAGCGAGAAGGAAGGGGCTTTTTTCATCTGAAGCCTGACCTCTATTTCTGCTGGTGGCCAGGGACAGCCCTGCCCACAGCCCCTCTTGCAAATCAAAGGCTGCAGAGCAATATTCAGCTACAATTAAAGCATTGGGCTCTTTGAGGGCCAGAAGCCAGAAAGGAGCTCTCATCTTCCTCCTGGACTCACGCCAATGCCTCGGTGGGTCCCGGCTGCAGGCACGGAACTAGTCAGGGGGCGAGGGGGACAGAGTAGGGTGGTCAGTGCCCGCGGCAGGTCAGGCGGCAGGAGGAGACGTGAGACCAGAGTTGGTGATATAGTCAGATCTGAGTCCTCACCCGAGAGTCTGACCTGTCACACACATCCCTAAGCCTCCACCCTTTCGTCCGTGAAATGGGCTCTGGCAGGCCCCACTTATAATACACAGCTGTATAATACTCCCTGAACGGTGCTTCTCACCAACTCTCCTTTCTGCAGGCCAAACGGAGGGATGCAGTGGGCCCAGGTGCTCAGTCCCCAAGCCTGCGGTCTCCCCCACCCCACCAGGCTTGTCCCTCCTCTCTTGTTCCCTCTTGGCACCTTCCCGGCGACAAGCCACACAGCTCTCACGGCCTCCAGTGTCCCCCAGGTCCACCGCACACACAGCCGTGGATCCACTTCCCAGAAGCCCGGATCCACCAGTTCGCGTCCTCTGCCCCAAGCTCAGCCACACTGCCCATCTCCAACCACTCCTCTTGGTGCCCTGGCCTATGGAATGCACAGCACAGCTCCTGGTACAAAGCTGGCACTCAGCCAACAATGGCTAATATCTCTCGCTCCATCCTCCTCTCATGTGGCCACGCTGCCTTCCCGAGACTCCAAGGACCCCTCCCCTGCCTCTGTGTCTTGGCTCATGCGGTCCCTTCCCCCCAGAAGACCCATCATCCTTCAGCGTCCAGCTACCACACTTTCTTCTTCCAGAATCCTACCAGCCAGAATATTCTCTCCCTTATGCTGGGCAGAATTCAGACTCTTTGTCCTAGCTTCCAGCAAAGTCCACCTCTACCAGGGTGATTTTGCACTAATGGATAATTTGCTAAGTGGGCGTTAAGTCTGTCCATTGACCAGGATGTTAGGTCTCCCTGAGGTACCAACAAGATCCCCAGGAACAGAGTGAGTGTGAACTAGGGCTGCTCCCGGATACTCCTGGGGGCACAGCGTGCAATGACAGCAGTGGAGAGTTGAGGGGCAGAAATGGGTGTGTGTGTTGCACAGTTCACAAGTACGCACGTGGGACTCTTAGGACGCGGGACTCCCTGTCCCAACGCCAGCACACAGACCTCTCTCTCTCTCTCTCTCTCTCTCTCACACACACACACACACACACACACACACACAGACATCTTGTAAATCTTCACTTCCTTAAACCCAATGATTGGTAAAAATAAATCAATGCATACTGAATGATATTCAGCGATGCTTGACAGGCGTCTGTCCTGCTGGGCACATCAAAACACTTCTAGTAACTGAATAATAAAATAATGAGTAATGACAACATGTCCTTCCCTTTACAGCTTGTTCTTCACAACGGTGACTTCACAGAGTCCTCATGGCCGGTCAGGTGTGGAAGACAGCGAGCGCAGTCTGCCTGAGGCAGGGCTGGGGTTCAAGCCCCATCATTGGGCTCGGATCCCAAACCCCAGAAGGCAGGACCTGTGGCTGGTTGGGGATTTAGCTGGACGTGGAACTCCTCCAAGCCTGAAGATCTATGCTTCCGTCTTCTGTGAGAGAAGAAACTGGAATGTTCCATTACAGGGATGGGAGGTATGAACATCTCACGTCCTCCGTCAAGGCTCGGCTCAGAACGACTTTCCCCAAGAAGCCTCTCCTGAGACTCTCCCCTTACCCCCAGGCTCCAGGAGGTTCCCACAGCTGCAAGCCCCAGCAGGTGACATGGGGCCTGTTTGCTCTTCCTCACCCGGTCCTGCAGCGGCCTTGAACTTTAACGACATGGACTGGATCTCGTTCACCTCGGTCCCCTCTCCCATGCCCAGCACATTGCTCAGCGCATCTTAGACATTTACCAAACCTCTACTGAGCATATGAATGAAGGAGAGGAGGGAGAGGGGGAGGAAGGGAAGAGAGGAGGGGAGGGGAGGGAGAGAATGAAAGGAAAATTAGCCCAGGACACGTAGTAACTCTGTGCACAGCTATGTTCATAGAAGCAAGACCCACCACATGTGCGTATCAGGAGAGGGAGAGGTGGCAGAGGAATGTGCTAGAGAGAGAGAGAGGGTTCAGGATCCTGACTCTACCCTCCTCCCTTTAACTTGGCTATTTTCCCAAGGAGGGATGGGGTAGGTTAGTCTTCTGAGGATGGACCACGGGAGGGAACCCAATAGAGAAGGAAGGCCTTTGGCCTTCGGTTTGGTCCACAGAAGGGGGCCCAGACCTTAGCCCAGACGCCGCCTGAGCCCCAGGGAAGACCAGCCTGGATGACAAAGCCAGCATTCTGTGTCACTCAGCCTCCCGGGGACAGGGGTCTCTCCTGCCCCTTCCCCCAGCTCCCCTGGCTGCAAATCCCGAGGGGTTCTCCTTTCTCAAGTACTTAGATCTATAGGAATGTGAGAATCGACCTCTGCCAACCTGACAGAGGCTTGGAGAAGTTCATCTCCCATCCTGGCTGGGGCCAGTAGCCCACTGCGAGCGAGTTCATTAATATTAATGTTAATAATCCTCGACATTTGCTTCACGCTTTCCCGCTTACAAAGCACTTCCAGATCTATCATCTCATCCGATCTTGCCACCAGCCTGGGAGGTCAGTGGGGCGGCGATGACCATCCCCATCGTCCCCAGGAGAGAGCCGAGACCTGGCGTGAGAAGGGGTCCGCCCCAGCCGGCTGCAGGAGAGCTGGGAGCAGAGGTCCGGCACCCTGACCCCCAGGCCCGTGCTTCTCGCTCCCGACAGCCCCTCTCCCTGTCCCCCTCATCTGTGGCATCGTTGGCATCACCTCCGCCTGGTTCAGGTGATCTGTGCTCAGCCATTATAAAGACGGGCTTAAAATAAACAAGAAAGCCAGGCTCTAGTCATCTGCTAAAATGGTAAAGTGACCTGCCAGCAATTTGCGGAGTGACCTTGGGCTAGATGCTTGGCTCTCTGGGCCGCCATCTCCTTGAATGTCAAGTGTGAGGGCTTGGCCTGTTGGCCGCCTCCAGCCCTGCCCCTCCATCTGAAGGGCCTGCCCCGGGTGCCAGACTGTGGCGGGCAGCAGTCATACCTCTGAGGACCCCTGATCGGCATTCTGGGGTGGGAGGACAGCTGTCTCTCATGAGCGAATGACCACCAGGAGAGAGAGCTACAAAGTAACAGTATTCCCAGGGCTCTCTGGAGGGTGGGGACTGAGTTAACCAAAATTGCTATCCAGTAGCTACCCCGTGACCAGTGCTTTACACACATTATCAGCCTGCCTCAAAGTAGCCCTACCAGAAGGCAATTTTCTTATTCTTCTGACAGGAAACTTGAGAGATGAAAATATCTTTAGACGAGAAACTCAAAGCTCAGAGGGGTTCGTCGGCTTGCCCAAAGTCACACAGCAAACAGCAGAGACAAGTTCAAAACCCAGATCTGGCCTGATTTCTGAGTCCCAAATGCTAAATATCTAGAGGGTGGAATGAGAGGGGTGCCCTGGAGCCTGTCGGTCCTCCGGGCTCTTTCTTCCGGCAGCCTCACCTCCCTTCTCTCCCCATCCCCCGCCCCCTGCCCTGGGCTTCCCCTGGAGCCTCAGCCCTAGGCAGGGCCTCCTCTGCTGCCTCAGCTCCCCTGTCATCTCAGCCCAGCTGAGATTTATGGATCTCACTTCAAGGATTTTTCTTTAATAATAACATTTATAATCATTTTAGAAATTAAGAGCTGAGGATGCAAAGCATTTTAATTAAAATAATCCGTAGTTGATAATTATAGGACTCTCCTAGCTGGAACCATCTTCTTTCAATCTGTCACATTCCCCGAGGAAGGCAGATGACTGGGAGCACGAGAGCAAGTCTGGTACCTGTGTGTGGCACAGAGTGGCTGAGGGGTCACTCTGAGAGGCCACCTACCAGGGAGGGGGGCTTGGGGGTGAGCCAGGCCAGCACTGACTGGGGGTTGTGGTCCCCCATGACCCAGGCTGGGCTGGTTTCCCTGTGGACTCAGAGAGGGTCGAGGACCCAGGCACACGGAGGGACCCATAAAGGCTGTGTGGTAAGAAGCACAGTTCTCACTCCCCAGCCCACCCTTCCTCCCACCCCAGGCACTGTCCTGCCCGCGGTGGTCAGGAGAGGGCAGTGAAGGCCACCAAATGCACACCCGGAGGCTGGACTGAAAGATGGGGCATAAAGGATGGGAGAGGAGCCCGGCTTGGCAAGGGTGGGCATGGACAAGTCAAGACGGCCCCATCCCACATCTGTCGCTGAGACGCCCACTGCCCAGCCTTGGCCCCACCGCCACCTGCAGGCAACGTGGGAAAAGGAGACGCAGCCCTTCCCCTCAGGAGCTCACATTCCCACAGACGATAAATGTGTCAAGCAGCCACAAGAGAAAGCCACCGGTGCCTGAGATGAAGCTGTCTGTGTCAGTGGGGCCAGACACCAGGTGTGTGTGTGTGGGTGGGTGGCCATTGGAAGAGTTTTTTCATTCACAGGGAGTGGGGATGCCCAGGCAGGGCTGTGAGGGATGAATAGGAGTGCACTGGCCCAATGACCATCATAACCACTGGGATTTCTTGACTATTGGGGGGACACCAGGCACTGGATGGACCGTTGTCTGCAACATCTCCTTCAAACTTCACAAAGAGTCTGAATGATCAGCTTTGTGATCAGCGCCTCTGTGGCTTTTCAGACACAGAAACAGGCCTGGAGAGGTTGTGCCACGTGCTGGAGGTCACACAGTAAAGAGAGGCAGAGTTGGGCCCGACCCCGAAATCAAGCATGCCAGTCCTTGTGCTTAGCCAGTGGGCTGCAGGGAAGTCCGGGGTAACAGACTTCTGGGAAGGACTCTTCCCCAGAGGAGGAGACATGTGTGCAGGCTCCAGGGCCCAAAGTGGGTGGCCAGAGATCATAGGATAGGAGGCCAGAGTGATGGGTGGGTTTTATCCTGCCAACAAGTTTTAGGAAATCTTAGCTGAATGACTTCCCTCTGTGAGCCTTAGTTTCCCTGTCGATATGTCGAGGGTGGGGCTTTCTCTAGAAACCTCTCTGGCTTGGGGGATCTTCAGCTTCCAGGGCATCTCTAGCCCTGGAAGGCCTGTCCCTTCCCTCCCCCAACCCTCAGCCCTAAAGAGGAGAAGGGGGTGCAGGGGAGATGCTCCCCACAGGGTTCCACCCCCAATCCACTGAGATTAAAAACCTGATGGGGGAAGATGGTCCTGAGAGTGGCCTCAAAGTGACCTCTCTTGAGCTGGTGAACACCTGTTTCCTTCTGGGGGAAATGGGGGACACGAGCTGGTCGGCCAAGGGGACTGCTTAGATATCTCCACCAGGAGGGGGTGGCTGGCTGACCCGGCAGCTGAGGCCAGAACTGCCCCCACCCCCCAGGTTCCCTCTGTGGCCCAAGAGTGGCTCAGGCTCTCCCAGCCCAGGCAGCGTCCCTCCCCGCCCCCAGAGGAGCCTCCCCAAGCAGTGGACAGGGACAGGAAGAGGATTATGCAGACTCACTCATGGATAAAATTGGTTCTCAGGTTGAGGTGCCGCAAGGGGGGAATTTACTATGAACATCTTGGAGGGCCCGGGGCTAGCACACTGGCAGTGAGGCGGCCTGGGGCAGTGGTGGATCCTGCCAGTTCCAAGTGTGACACCGGGGCTGCCCTCTGTCTCAATAATTACGTCTCGGGCAATGCCCCGGGGAAGGTGCCTGCTTGGCAGACGTTGGCTGGAATCACTGGGAATAAACTTGGCTCTCCAGACCCTGGGCTTCTGGGGAGCAGCTCTGGGTGGTCATGGAGGGAACACAGGTTTTATAAGGTTCCAGGCTTTGGACAAGGATGGATTAAGGGAGGGCTTGGAAGGAGGGGGGTTTTCCAGAAACCCCACCCTTCTAAAATCCTGCCCAGAGCAAAGCACAGCCTTCACGCCATTTCCTTAAATTGTGGCCTCACTAGACAGGGAGTTCCCTTCCCCTCTCACCTCTCCCCCCCACCTCCGACTTCAGAGAACACTGGAGACCAAGGTGATTTCAGTAACAGATTTAATTGCAGCTTAAAATAATGGAGCAACTCACTTTTCATTTCCTGTATTCTATGACTTCCCCAAACAGGGGAAGAGGTGGAGATCAGCAAAAATTCAGGAGAACTGGAGAACATTTAGATGCAGTAAAATAAGTATGTAGCAAAGAAAGCAAGTAAGTGGCAGACGTAGGATGCAGAATGATGGTTACTTTGAATGGAGGAAGACAGACATGGGATGGGCCAGAGGAAGTCATACAATGAAGCAGTGATCATTATCAAGGTGTTAGCTTTTATGTTGGGTGATGGATTTATAATAAGCATTATATTTTGAATATGAATGAATGAAAAATACGACCAAACGTGGACCAATGCGGAGAATATAACAAAGAAGGTAATTATTCAAATTCTGTATATCTGAGCTTCAAAAAAACTGGGCAAAAATATTAAAGAGAAACATGAATTCTGAGATCAGACTCTCCCACCCTTGGTCTCCTGGGCCTGGCACCTGGATCCTCTGAGCCTTCTCAGCTTTCCAGCAAATTCCCTCTTCTTCTTCTACTTTTTTAGTTCGGGGCGGGGTGGGGGAGCAGAAGGAGAAAGAAAATCTTATGCAGGCTCCACGCCCAGTGCAGAGCCCAACACAGGGCTCCATCTCATAACCCTGAGATCATGACCTGAGCCAAAATCAAGAGTCAGACCACCTGAGCCACCCCGGCATCCCCAGAAAATTTCCTCTTCTTGAAGCGGGATCCAACCCTGTTACCTTATCCCCCTGGACATCACAAGGAAAAAAAATTAATTTTAAATTTAAAAAAATGATCCTACATGCTGCAAGCCAAATGGTGTCTTCTCCCCTGAGATCCAAGGGACCATGGCTCCAGGAGAGACAGGTGCCAAGGATATTAGATGTGAGGGACAACGGAGCCCGAGGGCCTGCTGGCCTTAATTCTCTCTCTGCACTTTAGCATTCTTGCCCTGGGAGTCCTTGCCCCAATTTGGGTCTCCATAGGTTGGGTTCCCTTACCCCTGCTATCCCTCTCCAAGACTAGGACAGGGGGAACCGTCCCTCTCCTGACTTGTCTCCATCTCCCTCTCATCTTCCCCCTGCCCAGCACCCCTGCTCCATCCAGGACATTTCCATAAGGAAGGGTCCCTGTGTGTCCTAGGTTGTCAAACTCATTGTGCCTTCCTGCCTTGGGGTGTTCTGCTGCCTCTGAGCAGAGGGACAGGTGTTCCTGAGGGAGGTTCTCTACCTCCCAGAGTACCAGGAGGGCAGCTTTTCCACCATCCCAGTTAGATGGAGGCCCTGTACCCTTGCCTCAAACCCCCAGGGAAGCAAAGATGGGGGAGACCCTGATGTCCCCTCCTTGTTCAAACAGCTCCATCTCCATCTTGCACTTGATAAGCTCTTACTTCCAAATAGATTACTGTCGAGCATGTCAGTGAGGTGTCCCATGCCTGTCTGCCAGGCTACAGTGGGCAGGGCCGAAAAGAGCCGATGCTTTTGTAGATGAGGAAGGTGGGACAGCCAGCTTGGAGGCCGGACAGGAGGCTTCCATGCAGCCTAGAAAGTCCCTGGTACCAAGGCTCATGGAAAAAATTTTCAGAGAGAAGGTGGAGTGTAATCCTGGCTCTGTCTGTTTTTAGCTGTGGTAACCAGGCCTGCTCACTTAGCTTCTTTGAGGTTCAGGGTCCCCCTGTGCAAAATGAGATTTTGATTACTCAATTTCCTGCCTCAAAGAACCACACTGATAATGAAATGAGATACGACATTTGTGGTAAATGAGCATCCTAAATGCCCCTGGTCAGCTCTTAGAGCTAACCCTTTCCTGTTGGTGTCGCCCAACAGAGGGAATGAGTGGTGGGAATAGAAGGCAGTCCTGGTCAGTGGGGGCGCCCCAGGCCAGCCCGTTTTGTGAATATTGCCCCGGGCATGGACTGTGTAGCGGCCACTGGGCTGTGTGCTGGGGACGGAGGGGTTAAATGATTTGTGTGACCCCTGTTTTCTCGGAACTTAGGCTCTAACTCAGTGACCCTCAGCCACAGGGGTGTCGCAGAATCTCCTGGAGGGGATGATACAAACTCAATACTCGAGCCTCATTCCAGACCAACTGAAACTGATTCTGTTTTTGTTTTTTTGTTGTTTTTTTTTCCTGAAGCTCCCAGGCAATTCTCATCTGCAGTCAGAATGAGACAAGAAAATCAGCAATTATGGTACATTCTCTGCTTTGCTTTGCTCAGGAAAGTACAGAGAGAACCTTGGAAAGATGCCTAAGTCAGACTTTTGTGGTGGTGGTGGTGGTGGTGGTGGTGGTGGTGGTAAGGGGAGGCTCAGGGAAGGCTTTCCGGAAGAAATGACAGATGACCCCTGGCCACAGGATGGCAAGTTGAAAGAACTGAAGGCAGTCCTGCTGGACCAAACTTGGAGGTTGATGGGAAAATACATGAGATAAGCCTGGAAAAAGCAGCCATGGCCAGATCACAGAGCACGAGTACCCCATGAGGGAGTTGCCCAGACCCCAAAGGCAATGCGGCACATCAGAAGGTTTTAACCAAGGGAGTGACATGATCAGACGGCTGCTGTCTGCCTAGGGAATATATGATGTTCATCCGGGGGGCAAGGAGTTCCCAGCAGGATGGGGTTCAGGACCTCCTCTTCTATTCCCCCCTCATGTATAAGGAGGGCAGAAGCTTTCCCCAGGGCCCCGGGTGCTTCCAGTTTAATCTGAGTTGCATGGTGCATTAGCAAGGGGCTTCTGGGCCAGGCAAGTCCCTGGTACTAATCGGCCACTGAAGCGGGATCGATGGCAACTGCATTGATCCTGCCTCTCTTCGGCTCCTTAAAGAGCTTATTGACCAGAGAGCCTCAGGGGGCTGGGACGTGAGGCAGAAACCCAAGACTCATCTAAAGAGGGGAGGAAGGCCAAGAAGAAGAAGGTGAGGAGCGGGCCCCTTCCTTGGCCCCTGCCCCCTCACCCAGGCTCCCACTCATTCTGGACCTGGAGCCCCACCCCCACCCCACAAATGGTTGCCGTCACATTCAGAGCTCAAGCCTAACCCCACCCCCCACCCCAGGTTCTAGCCACACAGAAAGGCCTTGTCTTCTCTGCTGCTTTTCCTCTGGGAATGCTGTTCTCTCAGTCAAGGATGTGATCCCTACCTCCAGTGCGCCAATCTGACCTACTCCTTCTGGGTCCAGCTCAGTATCACCTCCTCTTGCTAGCCCCTCCCTGGCCTAAACTCAGCCCTAAAGCAAGAATCAGGTCTTCTGTTCATCTACAGCAGGTGATACTCAGCTCTACGTGCAACACGTGTCACGCTTTTTGCAACCATGTACTGTGCCCCTCCCGGAATACAAGTTCCTCAAAGACAATGACCTTGTCATTCACTTTTGCATCCCCAGCATAGCGCCTAGCATAGAGCAGATGCCCCATAAAGCGTTCTGGAATGAATGCCGAACAAATGAATCAGGGAATAAATGAATGCTTTAAAATGTCCTCAGGACTTCCTTCTTTAATGCTAACCCAACACAGCTCCCTGAGGGTAGAGAATAGTAGAGACTGTGCTTAGTTGAATACAAATGGCCCAGCATCAGATCTAGACCCTGAGATATTAGAAGTGGAAGGACACTTGTGTCTTGCTGTCATCAAGTTCAATCTCCAATTTTACAGTGGAAGGCTGGGTACAGAGAGAGGACACAGCTCATTCAAATTTCACAAAAGCAGGTGGCAGGCCCAGGACCTTCCAGATGCTGCTTTATTTGGATCTGGCAGTGGGGACATTGGAATGACATTGGCATTGGCAGTGGGAATGACCTCCAGACATTCCCATCCATTACCTTGTCTTCCTGGGACATCCTTTGTCTCTTTGGATGGGTCCAGTAGAGAAGGGGTCCATTATGTGGGCCACAGGAAGGAGGCTTCCAGAAGACCAAAGTTCTATCTTATCTTGACTCACTATGTGACAAAGGACAAGTCACTTTCTGTCTACAGGCCTCAGTTTCCCAATTACTAAAGCAGAGACAAAGATTCTCTGTCTTTACTTCCCTGGCATTAGCAGAGGTGACGCCTGCCATTCTTTGAAAACCATCTTCAGAATGTATGGCATCTAATATCGATGAGAAAGGGCAAGAGAGCCTGGGTTCTGGGAACTCGTTGGGGAACATAGCCTCTTTTGTTAACTTTTTGTTAAAATACAACATATACACAGAGAAATGCACTGATCATAAGTGTGAAGCTTAATAAGATGTTCAAAACTGAACTGTCTGGGTAACCAATACCCAGATCAAGGAACAGAACCTCTCTAGACCCTGAGAAGCTCCTCTTCTGCTCTTCCACTCGCTGCCACCCAAGTCCCCCATGCTGCCTTCAAACACCATAGATTAGCTCTACCTCTTTTTGTACTTTGTATAAATGGAAACCTACAATATGTGCTCAATGGTGTATGCCTTCTCTTCTGCAACATTGTTATTCTGATTCATCCCTAATGTCGCATGTCCCTGGTTGAGTGCCCTTTCTCATTGTTAGGTAGTATTCCATTGTGTGAACATACTATAATTTATTTATCCACTCATTGTTGAAGGACATTTGGGTAGTTTCCAGCTTGGAGTTATTACAAATAGTGATAAAATAGCCTGTTTTAAGAAATGTAAATAATCATGTTAGAAGACAGATGCTTTAAAATAGCCAAGAAGAAAATAACTTTGCACTGATTTCCTCATTTAATAAATATCTACTAAACACCTACTCTACCCCCAGAATGATCTTTTCCCCTCCTCTCCTAAGCTTAGCCTTTATAGACCAGGGGATATCCCATCGTTTATAGACAGTCTTTTGTGATTGCTCCCAATTCACAGAAGCCCCCAACATGGGTCTTCCAAGAACACACAGTAGACATTGAGCTCACATGCTGGCCCTGCTCCTACTGCTTCTCTGAGCTCTCTTCCAGATGGGCGCTCCTGAAGAGCCACTGCTGGCTCTCATGTTTCTCTGCCTTCCACGGTACCATGCACAGCATTAGACACATCACTAAACTCACCAAATAGGAACTGAATTTAAGTATATCTCAGTTACAGGAAGGTGGCATAGATAAATGAAGATTCTCACTCTCTATCCGCATCCGTAAGGATAAGATTTTAGGCAGAACAAACAAAATAATTATGCAGACCATGGGCAAAACCCATGGACAGCAATGGCTAGGACAATATATTGCATTAGTCTTGAAAGTCAAAATAAAGAGATTCTAAAACATGAGCTGCTATGGTTTATCTTTTCTTTCCACTCATTTGTGCAAATAATCAGAAAGTGTTTGGTAGACATGGAAGTTTGGGAGATTGGACAAATTTCAACACCATGGATAGATATTCCCATCGGCTGCTCTCAGGAAACAGGGGCTTCTTCCAGAAAGGTCTGCTGCTTCCCTGAAGTTTTAGAACAGTTCACATACCCCTTTCATTTTCCTACACACTCCTACTAACCTCTAAATCCTACCTAATGAGGTTGGAAAGATAGTTTTAAAAACCAAATGGACTTGGGATGCGAATTCCAAACAATCACTTGGCTAGTGTAACTTTGAGGAAATGACCTAATCTTTCGGAACCTGAATTTCTTTTATTTATAAATGGTGATTATAATGCTTCTTTGTTTCAGGTATGTTTTTCAGGCCTGGAGTTTGCTTTTGGTTCTCTTTGGTAGAATTTATTTATTTATTTATTTATTTATTTATTTGCTGAGATTAGTTCTATCTTTACATTCATTGTGGGCATAATTACTTTACACTCTTGAACACAATTATAAGAGCTGCTTTAAAATCTCTGTCTGCTCCAGGTCATTTTAGGACTCATCTCTGCTAATTATCTCCTGTGGGTCCCGTTTTCTTGTTTCTTTTTACATCAATAATTTTGGACTGTATCCTGGGGATTGTGCGTGCTAACATGTAGAGACTTGGGGTCTCTTCATGTTGCTATGAAGAGTTTGAGGGTTGTGTGTTTCTTTATTTAATTTACTAGGTAACTTAACTGAACTGTCCGCCTACAAAATGGTCACTTCTTTAGTGGATTGTAGCTGAAATTTCTGTTCAGTTCTTTTTGGGCCCTGCTGGTAGCTGGGCTTCTATCCTACACCTACGCATTTGTTAAGATGGTGACGATACTTTTCAGGCAGAGTTTCTACCCAGAATCTGGAGTTCCTGAGTTTCTTCCTTCAGTTTCCACTGCTATAGTTACCTTGAAATCTATCCCCTCATTCTTCAAACCAGTATGACTGCAGGTTTCTATCTAGATTTTAGCCATCCAGCATGGGAGGACAGGGGCTGGCCCTGAGGCTAAACTTGCAAAAACTGAGAAAGAAATTCACCCACTGCCCTTCTCTTCTCCCAAGTGTCAAAAACCTCCCCCACCCCCAACTCTGAAATTTGTCTGCTTCTGAGTCAATCTCCTTCTGAAAACTATTTTTTAATATTTTTCTCAGGATTTGGAGTTGTTATCTGTGGGACAGTCAGTCTATTAAGAGCTATTTGGCCAGGATCAGTGGCAGAAAAGCCTATAATACCTCTTTGATTGCTGTGTTGAGGGTGGTACACAATAACATCTAGAAAGTGCTCATAGTTGCTCAATAAATACTGCCTCGCCATCCTGCAAATCCCAAGCCTCAGTTTTTAGGCCTGAGATCATCATTCCATAAATACATGGTTTGTTCTTCTTGAAGGCCTTTCGTCATCCTACCCTCACAAAATCGCTAAAGGATCAGCAGGATAGGCATTACTCCTCCTCCATATAGGCGAGAAAACGGAGGTCAAAACCAAGGCCACATAGCTAGTCAGTAGTAGAGGCTGGACCAGTCCCCACCTTTACTGATGGCTCCTTCCATCAGTATCTGCAGATGGTGAGGGCTGGCAAGCTGGACGAGTTAGCAATCCCAGATTGGGGAGGGGGGATTTATTCCACAATCCCGGCCCCTTTACAGACCAATCCTGAGGATATGGGTGGATGTGCCTTTCTGGGCCCAGCCTCACCCCAGGTGTGGAGTCTGCAGACTCCAAGTTGGAGCCCGGCTGGGTGTGTACACCCTGGTGAGTTTATGCTCAGGGCCTCTGAGGATCCCTGCATTTACGGTGATCCCAGGCAGGGGGCGCTGTGCTGTCATGGCAAGGGCAATGCCACCCAGGCCGGCGCCCACACACTGGAAGCCTTGGGGTAGTAAGCCTGCTTTCCTAACCTGTTAAAGGGGGAAAACATCCACTCTGAAGCTCTGTGGGTTCATTGTGTCCCTGAGATTACGTGAAAGATGCAGGAGGACTCTGTAGTAGACGGAACGGCGTGTTGCTGTAAGACTGCGTGTCTACAGGGTGGTGTCACCATGATCCTTAAGTCCCCGCCGCTCAGGGAGACCTGGGACCCTGACCTCACCGCGGCTCAGTGACGTGGGTCCAGGTGCCTGAGGTGAACCCACTCAAAGAGAACATTTAACAGATCAGGACCTGGGGTCGCACGACCACACTGCCTTCAGACCCTTGCTGCTTTGCTGTGCACCTTGGGGCAAATTACTTCGCTTCTCAGAACCTCCACTTCTCGGCCTATAAAGTGAGACTAGCAATGATGATGGTAGGAGTAGTAAGTAAATCATAAGGTTATTATGAGGATAAAATGTGATTATGTATGTTAAGTGCTTTGCACGATGTCAGGCAGATGGTAAGTATTCAATAAATAATAGCTAATAATAAAAATAGCAAATGTTACCTGTGGGCACACTTTGACACAGGTTCTGAGCTGTCTGCTGGCACAACGGGAATCACAAATAGCAGGCTGGACTCTCCTGGGCATGGGGTTGCCCGTGACCCGCCCTATAACCTATGACCCCAAGAAACGTGCCCCCATCTCCGGACCGCAATGCCCCACGTGAAACAGGAGGGGCTTAGACTTGGTCCTGTCTCCCAGGTTCCACATTCTGCTGTTGGGTGGATTCTAGCCCCTCTTAGGTAAGGGAGGCGATGTGGGGAAAAAGGAGGGATTGGTGAACTCAGGAACTCAGGTCCTGCCCCAGGCTGAGCCCTGCGGGGACGGGAAGGCGTCCAGACTGTGCTGAGCTCAGGGAAATGCAGCCTGGGGGGTGTGGGCTGCACGGAAGCCCAGGGGAAGGATACATTTCCCACACAGAAGGGGAGAGGGCACCACCGGGAAAACAGAGCAGGCCCCAGCCAGGCCAAGGGAACTAGAGGCTCCCAGAGTGGAAGCTGGGATTTCAGCCACAAATCAAACCCGCTCTGGCCTCCCCCCTATAATCCCCCCCCATCCTCCCCTTCTGATGGAAATGGGTTTCAGTTCCATTCTGAAGTGAGCTAATTCCTGGGCCTGGCCCAACAAGGCCCCTACATCGCACATCCTTTCCTGGCCCTGCCCTCTCTCTTCTCACTCCTCCAACTGGAACCCTGGCTTCCCCCTTACTGCTCTGTGACCTTGGGCAAGTGTCCTAGTCTGTCTGGGCTGCTCCCACAAAATACCATAGAGGTGGGGGGGCTTACAGCCCCAACCGTGATTCCTGCTGGTTCTGGAGGCTGGGAAGTCCAAGATCAGGGTGCTGGCAGGTCCAGGGTCAGGTGAGGGCCTGCTTCCTGGTCAGCAGGAGGCTGTCTTCTCCTAGCATCCTCCCACAGTGAAGAGCAGAGAGCAGAAGACCCCCCAGCACCCTGAGCTCAAAGGGCTTGCTTTCCTATCTCTTCTTGTGAGGGCGCTTAATCCATTCGTGAGGGCTCCACACTCATGACCTAACCACTTCCTAGCGGTCCCACCTCCTCATATCATCACACTGGGGATCAGGGTTTCAACATATGAACTTGTGGGGGTCACAAACATTGGTCCCTAACGAGTCGCTCTACACCTCCATATCCACATCTAAGAACGAGGGATAATGATCCAACTGTCCTAAGGTTTCAACAAAACAATGTATTTTATTTTTTCTTAAAGATCTTATTTGTTTATTTGAGCTGAGCGAGAACGAGTGCTAGAGCTGGGGTCAGGGCAGAGGGAGAAGGAGAAGCAGGCTTCCTGCTGAGCAGGGAGCCCCATGTGGGGCTTGATCCCAGGACCCTGGGAACATGACCTGAGCTGAAGGCAGACGCTTCACCGACTGAGCCACCCAGGCACCCCTCACCACAACAATGTATTCTGAAGTGTGTGAGCTGGGCGTAGGGTACATGAATGCTGTCACGGAACCCCACTCCCTACCCATCCTCATTCCCAGCCGGTCCAGGATCCGTGGAGGTGTTGCAAGCAGAAGCCTAGTGCTGTCTTGTCACTCATTGCAGACCTCATGCATTTCTTCATTCACTCAAGAAATAGTGAAGGGCATCCATCTGGGCCAAACCCTGGCTAGCTCAGAGCTCTTCAAAGTTTAATGGGCACATGAATCACCTGTATCTTATTTAAATGCAGGTAGTGTTTAAATGTAGTTCTGGGATGGGGCCCGAGATTGTGCATCTCTAAAAGGGTCTTGGCTGCCGCTGATGCTGCTGGTCCGTGGACCACACTTTGAGTAGCCACAGGCTAGACACTAGGACTATCATTCTGAGTGAGATGCATCTGGTGGGAGACAAGAGGCAACAGACACGCAGTGGGTAAGCGCGTCACTGTCAGAGAGGGTAACAGGGACCCTCCTGAACTTCAGAAAGCATGGAGGGCATCTCAGGAAAGAGGGCTCATGGAGTCCTGGACAATTACTGAGGAGTCAGGTCAAGGGGAGAAGATGGGAGGTGGGAGGAAGATGACGGGGCAGAGAGAAGAGACTGGCGGAGCTCTCAGGCCTGTGCCTCTTTCATTCCATCCAATCACCAAAGGCTTGGAGCCCTTCATCTGAGCTCAGTCTGGTGGGAGATGAGGAGCCTTTGAAGGATTTTAAGCAAAGAAGTGATGTGGTCAGGTTTGGGGTTTGGAAAGATCCCTCTGGCTTCTGTGAAGAGATCGGCTCACGGGCACACCCCAGGCTGAGCCCCTGCAGGCAGAGCGGGCCTGTGCTGCTTTTACAGGCATCACACTTCCTCCTCTTTCCCTCCTACTTTCCCACCACCACCGTCCCCACAGCCTGCAATGGCCACACCAGCCCAGGGTCCTCAGGCGAGCAAGCAAACAGGACACGGAAGCCTCAAATACCACCCACCCCAACCAAGCACTCGGGGTGTCAGAACCCCAGCCAAGATCTTGGAAAGGAAGAGGAAAGAACTGGAGAAAGGCACCTCAGATTTGCTGTTGGAATGGAGGAAGTGGCAGAATTTAAGGCAATGGGGAAGTGCTTCTACCTAGGCTAGCAAGATATCCTGAACCTGGACAACAAGGGGGGACTCAAGATCCTCCTAGAAGGTCCAAGGCCACTTTTCTATCTTGGGTACCTGGAGCATGTTAACTGGAGGATGAGAAGCAGCTGCCGTCCTGGGATCCGAATCCACCTCTGGAGTGTCCCACTTCCTAGGGTTGCTCTTAGTGTCAGCACTGTCCCTGTGAGAAGGTTGGGTTTGAGTCACTCCTTTGCTTGCAATTTTTGTTTGTTTGTCTGTTTATAATTTTTGATCACCTATGTGGCTACCTGGTATTAACACCAGTGCATGTGCCTCTGGGGTTCTGTGAAAACCGTCAGCAACTCAGACCCTGTGCTCCAGGCCCCATGATATCAGGCAAGAGACCATAGATTCCCAGGTGGGACTTGAGTCTCACAGACCCAGGCCAGAGGTCAAGACTCAGGCACTAGGAGAGTTAGTGCAGAAGGACAAGAGATGTTTTTTACCAGGGGACCAGGTGACAGGGTCTGAGGACCAGCAGCGTGGGCATTAATTGAGAGCATGTGGAATTGCAGAAAGCCCGGTAAGATGATCACGTCATGGGCCAGGACCAGGCAGCCCCACACACACCCTCAAATCCGACTCTTCTCACCCCTCACGTCTGCCCACATGCCCTGATTGTCTCGGCAAGTGCTGTGCTGTAGGGACCCCCACGGTCTGAGCAAGACAGAAGGTGGAAAAATGGGGCAGGCAGATGTGGACTAGACCGTGTCCTTGAGGCCCCAGTGTCCGTGTAGGCGGGGTCTGGAGCACGCAGAGCTGACATAATGAGATGACAGCTGTCCTGGAGGGCAGCAGGGGATGCTGGGGTATCCAGACAGAGGGTCCCTGGAGGGCTGCAGAACATCCCTCTGTGGGTATCAAGGGCACCTGAGAACACCAGCCCCGGGGGCCGGAAGGTTCCTCACAAGCTACAGTGTAGTGAGACTGGAGGGGGAGGACCGGGGCGGGGACTCGGGCTTAGCCACTCACGTTGGCAAAGAGCTGGGTTTGTCTCCTCACTTGCAGCCCCAGCCCTGACAGACAAATCAGTAGCGAGCTCTGAAGAGAAGATCAGGGGGAAGCAGACAGACCCGAGTTCTAGCCCCAGCTCTGGCTCACCACCTCCAAAGCCTTGGGGAAATCAAGTCACCCATCTGAGCCCCAATTCCCTCCCGGGCCTCGTGGGAAAGGAGTACCTCGTGGGCCTGGCCCAGGACGGCTGGGATGATCACACAGGAGAGCACCGAGGACCATGACAGACAGTGGACTTTGGCATTGGGAGTGGAGAGGTGGCTTGTGGCTGCTCTGAATATGGTCGCGTGCATTTCCTCCTCCCCCCGGAGACCAGAGCAAGGCGGGACCCAGATGGCGGGAGGCAGGTAGAACTAGAGGGGACAGCAGGCCAGTGTCCTGCTCAGGCTGGGACAAGGGCAATCTCAAGTAAGGGCCAGAGCCACGGTTTCCAGCAGACAAAACCCCCAGACCTGACTCCTTGCTCTGGGGGCACCAGTCCTGCCGGTGGGGAATGGGGTGCAGGGACCTGAGCACAGGAGGTCTGCCTCACCCCTCCGCACACCCCCATCCTTCTCCCCTCCCACTTTGCTGCCCACTATCCTCACCTTCCTCTGTTCCCCAGACCCTGAGCTCCACTCCTGTCCCAGGTGCCCCAGCTTGGCAGCCCAGCCCAGCCCCCCAGAAGTCCCCCAGCAGTGGGCCCAGATAGTCCAGGAGAGGGTGGGCTGGAGCCCACCTCCTCCCTTCCTCCCCTGTCCACCTTCCCTGAGACCTGTCAGGGGGCACTCAGCCTTCCCTCACTTCTCTGCTTGACAATTAAGTGTCCTTGTCCTTGGTTCCCTTCCTAATCTATTCTCTGTGAATCATTAGTGGATAATTGGACAGAACTGAAGAAACTTGACAGCTCCAAGCCAGACTCAGAGGCCCCTCCCCATGGGCTTCACAGCCTCCTCTCTGTTGCTCCAAGCCAGGGTGTGGGCCCACGGCGTTTCCCCCCACCATGTTTCCTTCCCTTCCCTGCCTCCCAAGTCCACTGCGAGATGGTGAGCAGACACCTTGCCTTACCCAGCTCAGCATCCCGATTCCACGCCCTTTCCCTGGCAGATACTAGGTGCTCAATAAACATTTCCTGAATGAATGAATGAGCGAGTAAGTGAATGAATGAATGAATGAATGATGCCATTTCACAGATGAACACTCCCTATTTCACTCAACAATTTCCATCAAAGTGATGCCTGCCTCTGTAAGAGGACTGATCATCAAGATACTGAACAACCAGCTCCAGCAGGGAGCAGGGGCCCGAGGTCCCTGTGGGCCAAGCATTAATCTTTTTGTTTCTGGATGATGGTGGGATCATGGGGATCCAGGAGATCCTGAAGGACGGTCCTTGGCCGCAGGTGATGGGAAGTCACTATCGAGTCACTATTTAGCGGCAGAGATGGGAGAGAACGTCAGCATTTTAACAGGATACTGGTGCATCCTGGCTGAATGTCAGGCCCACGTGAATGATGAGTGAGTGAATTCCTCTGTCTCTAGGGTGCTCTGGGTCTCTTGTCTCTCTCTGCCCTAGCTCCCTCTTCCTGTTCTGCTGCTCTTCCCTCCGCAGTAGAGTTGGAAGGGTTATTTCTCCGAGAAAAACCTCAAGGAGCCATTCCAGGTGTCAGCAACGAGTATAGTCCTACCCAGGCCCACAGCAGCTGGGGCCGGGCGGCCACCTGCAGCACAGCCCAGGAGGAATGGTCAGGACAGCCCAGCAGCACCATCAGGCTGCCCTGTGGGGCCTGGGCAGCCTCACCACCGCACATCCCGCGCCCCAACATCAGGACGCCGAGAGGCGGGTGTGCTTGCGGCAGCTTGCACAGTGCTTAGCCCTGCACTGGGGATTTGGGACTCTGAGAGCCTGTTCCATCCTGCCCCTGGCCTGCTATGTGGCCTCGAACAAGTCATTTGCCCTCTAGACCTCAGTCTTGCCAAAGGGAAAATGGGTTCTCTGCTCCAGCTCTGAAAAATCTGTCAAGATTGGCGAGCCAGGAGCCAAGGAGGGGAATCTTAGACCTGGTTGCCCAGGACAGGCAGAGAGTCCACTGCCCTGTTGGGAGGACAATTTGGTGTCACTCCTGTGGTCCAGCGTTGCCCATTCTCGGCCCAGTAGGCTACAGTAGAGCTCTGGCTTTTTTTCAATGTTTCCCTTACTCTTGGCAAGAACAGGTCACATATCAGGGGAAAACATCTTCACAGACATTACCTTACTGATATTATTCTCACCAAACAGGTGAGGTTACCATCATCCCCACCTTATGGATGGAGACACAGAGGCTCACGAGGGCGAAGGGAGCACACCAAGATTTCACAGTCATTGGTAATGACCACAGGGCTATTTGACTGTGTGTATCGCAGAAGCCAATACAAAACAGAAGAGACATTGTTGTCTGCCACCTCCTTTCTTTCCTCTACCGCACCCCTGCCCAGTCCTCACACACAGAGAACTTCCGTGGGCACCTCTGTGGGGCTCTAGGCATCTAAGGGCACATATGATACCAGCTTCCTGGCAGCTGAAGCATTGCTGACGCAGCCCTCTCAGCCCTGGGGCTCCAGCTGGGGCCAGTCTGGCTGAGCTGGGGGATGAACCAAGGGGCCATGCCTTGAGACCAGTGGGCTGAGCTCTGGGAAGCCAGCAGTGGCAACAGCGGAGGCAGCTGGCTCCAGTCCTCAGAATGGGATGAATATGCGTGCTGATCCCTCTGGGGGGCTCTCTGGGATTCTGTGGGCCAGGATTTGGGAGCATGAACTGTCAGACGACAGGTGCTAGGAGACTCCCACGCAGCCACAGGCTGAACCTCCATCTCCGGGCAGACCAGCAGAAGCCCGTTGGGGTGCAGGTGTCGGGGGTCACACCTGTCCCTAGATCTGAAGTCCTGGGCAAGAGGCAGAGCCCAAGGGATCTGAGCTGAGCCGTGCCCAAACTCCCCTGTCAATCCTCAACTTCCTTCCTTACCCTCTGGTGGGGGATAAGGCTGCTCCAGAGTCTAATGCCAAGTTTCCCCCCTGGGTGGATGAGTTAGAGAAGCAGGTGCGTCACGGCGGGTATAACGATGGCCAGGTCACATCCCAGCAAGTATAAGCACACCCTCTCCCTGGGCCATGGGAACTGTGATCAGAGGAACACCATGGAGACTTTTCCAGCTCAGACTGTCACCCTGCCAGGCAATCCCTCCCCACCCACATTCCTCGAAAGGGCTTCTCCTCGTTAACCATGTCACTCTTAGCGAAGGTGCATGCCTTAAACTCTAATCACGATCTGATCAACTGCAAACCAACAGCTGAAGTCCCCAGAAACACCAGGCAGGGGGAAGCAGGCACGGCAGGGAGAGGACCAGGGAATCATCCAGAAGCGAACAAAAGATAGCAAGGGGACCTCATGTGGGTCCTTTGTTCCTCATAACACTCGGCGAGGCAGGAGCTATCATACTTGTTTTAAAGTCAAGAAAAATGAAGTTCAGGAAGGTGAATCGGCTTTTCAAGATCACATGTAATGGAGACCACATGAACGCTCCCTAAGAGATTTCTGGTTTTGATTCCATGCAAGGCAATCAATGCACACAAACCTCCTTGTATGGGGTTTCTTTTTCTTCAGATCTTTGAGGGTCCTGCCCACACCCAATTCAACAGCAACTTTTTAGCGACCCGCCCAAAGCATTAAATTAATCATAGCAGAAACATATCTCTTTTCTACACTCCTTTTCTGTAGGCTTATTCATGCTTGATTAAATTATCTGCACAACTGACGTAAACAGTTTGGGAACACACATAACATGGGCAAACGAGAAAGGGAAGGAAGGTACCTGTCCAAGAGGCAGGATTTATGGAGAGAGCTAGAGAGGTCAGTTCATCTAAACATCAGTGAAGTTGGATTAGTTAGGAGGATTTGAACCCTAGGATGGCCAGCTTTTTCCACTACACCGCACAGACCCACGCAGCCGGCTCCGTACTTCTACACGGGCTCAGCCTTCTGTGGATCGGAACTCATAGGAATTAGCTTTTCCAATCAGATGTAGGTGGTTTCCCCAGCCCTTGGCACCCCTTGTCCTCACCCCATAATGTTCCCCAATGGCCGTTCCCAAGAGAAGGGTGGGCCGGGAGTGTCCCGTTCAGCGCTACTGGTTAAGACAGTCTGAGACTACTGGAAAGGGAGTTTTGACCTCCATGTCACACCTTGGAACAGGGCTCCCTCACCTCACCTGCTCAAGATAGGCCAGAGGGAAACCTCTCCCACCTCCATTGAACCGGCCCATCCCTCAGTGTCCTCATCAGCCAGTGGGAAAATTCACACCCACACCACAATGGAGCTGTGGCGTCAGAAAGGTATAGAACTGGGCACGTAGGAAGAGCTTTAAAAGACCATTTTCTCCCCCTTCTCCCTACAATAGGGAAAAGAAGTTCTAGGTTCTTCAGACACTGAAACTTGCAGGAGAGGAGAGACCTGTAGTCTACTGTTTTGCAAACTCTGTTGCAGGGACCATTCCTTCCTTTGGGATGAAACTGGGTGGTTTGAGAGAACAGGGCTGTTAAGGATGTGTGGGAAACAGCCGGTCAGCCAAAGTTCCAGAATTCTTACCAGCCCTATTCAGGGGGTCCTCCCTGCCCACCCTTATCTTGGGAGAAGAGAAGAAAAGGGCCAAGAGGAGCACCAAGGATGGTTGTAGCCTCTGCAAATGTTCACGACCCAGGGGTGGAGGGGTCCCCAGGAACCCAGAATTTGGGGGCACTTCTGGTGAGGAGTTTGCTTCTCCTGGTCCAGCATGATCCCATGGGAAACTCAAGAGACTTGCAAGCAGGGCCCCTTGGCCTGTGAGCATTAGTCCATCTTGCCCAGGGCTGTCTGTCCCTGGGAGCTCTTCTCTGCTGGCCAAAGGCTATGGAAAGATAGCTAGAGGCAGTGCCCACGTCCTCTCTACGGCAGAGGCAGAGTGCCGGAGCAGCCCCTGTTCTTGGTGGTGATGTGGTGGGGAGCTGTGTTTCATTAGAACTCTCCACAGTCCAGTTGTGGAGAGGACGAGAGGAAGAGAGGGGTCAAGGTCCTGCTCATTTGGCCTCCTGGCCAAATAGATCCAGCCCCTGGCAAAATCAGCACTGCCCATCCCACCGCCTGTTCATGGTCCCATTCCAGGGCCACTCCCATATGAACGCCTGAACGTTCAGGCTGGTGTCCCCATGCCTCCCAGCCTCCCAGTACTGGGCCGTCTCCCTCCATAATGCCACCAAGTCCAGATGGGTGCTCCTTGATGCCCCAACTGCCGCAGCTCACAGACCGACATGCTAGGGACCCTGGCCACCGTGCACCCCCACAGCCCCTTCTCCTCTTTGGGCACCACGTCCCTCCTGCAGTATCTATCCAGGTCCCTTCTACCCCCTTCTCACTCCTCCAGGCCACACCCTCCCTTTCTGGAAGATCTGCCCATGGCCAGCATTGGGTGGGGCCAATAGGCTTCCGTAAGGGGGGCTGTTATAATGGGGACATCCCAGGCATCGCTGACCCATGAGGGAGGGAAAGAACTCGTGGCCTGCCATCTGCCTCTTCCAAGAAGCTGCCCCTACCCTTACCTTCCTTTGCTCCACCCTGGCTCAGAGGCTGGTCCTCTGTGTCCCAGAGCCCCCTGTTCCCCTCTATCAGAGTCCTTGCCCCATTGCAGGAATTGTTGCTTCTCATCTGCTTTCCCAACCCCGTGGCTGGGGTCCCAGGAGAGAGGGGCTAAGCCCTCTTTAGCCTTCTGTCCCCGCACATTGCGTGAACACACGACGTCCCACGGGCTACTGCTGTTCGAACATCTTGATCAAACAACAGAATGCATCTTTTTCCCAACAACCTATAGGCAGCTGGGGAGGGTACAAATAAGTCTCTCGAAAGGGCGCAGAGGATGAGGCATGTGCCCAGGAAAGGTTTGGAAGGCCTAGGAGGGGACGGCGACACTGGCTGGACGAGCTGGTCCGAGACTCTGAAACTCAATGTTCCAATTCACTTTGGCAACCCCTAACTGCTTGTCGTGCCAAGGAAGTTATTGACATTGACATTGAAATTGAAATTGAGTTAGGAGAGGGGAGGGAAGCCTGCGGGAGCCATGCAAATCAGCGTGAGGGAGATGGAGACATTCCTATTCTGGGAAGCTCTTTATTACCCCAAGTTCCCAGCTCCTGTTTATTCATAACCTGTTGCCTCTAATTGGTCTTTCATCTTTCTCCAGCTTGAAGGCTGCAGGATTGGGCCGAGGTCACTTCATCCAAGCTCCTTCCAACAGCGGCTCTGGTTGGGAGCGTGTCCCGTTTGCCAGGAACCTCGGAGAGCGCTTTACAGGGATCAGTGCTACCAGCCATGATCTTAAACGTTGGCCCTTCTCCACCACCCAGTCTTATCCTATCCCTTACTTGGGAATCCTCACCGCAGCAGCCCTGACAGGTGGGTAGCCGGCCCCCTAATTGAATGACTTCAATGACAGGGAGATCACTACCTCACTCACAGCCCATTTTGTTTGCTGGACGGCTCCATTGTTACAGGCGTTCTTCTTGAGCTGAAATGTGCCTTCTCCAACGGTTGCCATGGGTACCGTCCCTCCCCTCTCCCCTCCCCCCCAACCTGAGCCTCCTCAGGGGACACCCCTGTCTGCGGTCAGAGAGACAGATAGATGGTGCTTTGAGGTGAGATGGTGCTCTGGGCACCCCTCTGGGGTTGGGGAGACCCCGAGTGACCCTGTCTCCAAGAAGACAACCCAACTGTCATTCCCCTGTGTGTGCACGTGTTCCAGCCCCCATAGGTGTGCTCCCATCTGTCACTCGCTCACTCTCATTTATCACCTTTCTGTCACCCAGACATCATAAAACGGAGCCCAGGTGCAGGAGAGTCAGCTGCAATCAGAGGGATGGGAAGGCAGACTGTAGGCAGACTGACAGACGGACAGGAAGTCAGGCGGCCTTCTGCAGGAATGAGTGCAGCAGGTGGGAACAAGTCTAATGATCTTTCCTGGGGACCAATGCACCCACAGCTAGACTGGAAAGACAGAGAGCAGCCATGGAGCAGGGACCGAGTCAAGCAGATACCTGGACAGGTAAGATGAGTAGTTGTCTCTGCTGGGGAAAGGGGCCTTGTGCCCCTGAGGTCCCAGGCTGCTCTCCTGGCCTCTGAGGCCTGCTTGGCTGAGAAGTTCCCAAGGAGGAGTCTGAGCACTGTGGGGAGAGAACATGCCTGCCTCACACCCCAGCAGGGCCAGATTCCCCACCCAGGTGGACAGCCTCCGTCCTTGTCCTCCCACCACCCTCTCTGCCCTCCCAAAGTCAGTCTCCTTCCCTGTGCCCCTGTGGGCCACTCACCACAAAGCCAGACAAAGGGCCAGAAAGGGAATCTACATCACCTTCCGGAAGCCTCCACAGATTGGCCACTGGGGGTATATTCTCTAAGAGAAGGAAACCACAAGAGATGAGATTTGGTGTTTGCTGAGCACCTGCAATGACTCGGACCCTTCTCCCTCAGTGGCATATCTACCCCTCGTGTGTATCATCACTCATTCGAAGAAACGGAATGTCAGAGAAGTGAAATGACTTGACCAAAGCCCTTCAGCTAACAAGGGGCAGAGGTTAGATTTGCACCTGGGTCTGCGTGACTTCAGGATCACACCATTCTCTCCACTCCCCGTGCCATCTCCAGAGAATGCCCACATGCATGGATTCCCTATTTTCTTGGGAGGATGAGGCAGCCATGTGAAGACGCGGGTGATTTATGTCCTCAAGGAAGTTCCCAATGGAGGAGGCTGTGAATTGGCCCAGAAATAGCAGATGATGTCAGCCAGGGCATCCCCCCTCCCTGGGCCTTTGGCATCACCCTCACAGGACCGTCACCAGAATTGATGCCCCAACAATTACAGAATTGGATTTGCCCTTCTCTGGCTCAGCCTGCTCAGACGTCATCCCTGGGGCTCAGGGAACACCTGTCTAGCTGCCCAGCTCCCTCATCATCACGTACACCCTCCTCCCCCTCCCCGGCCGGGAGCAGCAGAAGACCATAATGTATTCTGGCCACGTTGGGCCATCCATGCATCACCCAGCAGAAGCAGTTTCTGTCCTGAACCGCCTGACCTGGCCCCACTTGCACGTCATACTTCCCAAACTGTTTCTCATCCTCCAAGTACCTCATTTCCTGGCTCCTTTTTCACTCAAGAGCCTCACCTGTCCATTAGTCCCAGGGCTCGGCACTCTTGTGCTCCTTTGCCTGACCTTGATTTAAAGTCCTCCTGCTGCGGCTGCGCTGTCATTGGTCTTTTAAGATAAAGGCAGGGATGTGCTGGAGCCATTCTCTTCCAGCTTGCGGGAGCCAGCTGTGTACACCTCTCTCTCCACATTCAGTGGCTTTGTGCTCGTGAACTGAAATCAGCCACAGTAGGAGTGTTTACACCAGAGAAATTGGCAGACACTGTAGATCGGGGCTTCATCCTTACAGGGAGACAGCCAGGTGTTAGCCATTTATCAGCACACCTCTGGATAAAGGACTCAACCAACCAAGACCAGCCACAGAAGTCCCACATGCAGCATAGTGGATAGCAATCCAGTTACCTTCACCCCAGACCTCTCATGGGGCTCCAGGTGAGACAGCCTGGAAAAAAATGAGGCTACAAGGAGGTCCAGCCCAAGGTCATCTCACAGATCAAGGGCAAGGCCACAATTGGGACTCTGTGGTCTGAGCGAGGCCTCTCACACCCTCTGCAGGCTGCCTCTTAGTTCAGGTCTCAGGAACAGCAGGATCAAGGTGACCTTGGCCCAGGTCAGAGCCTTTGGGAGATGTTGTCTGGAATGGTGTAAGTCCAGCCTTGGCATGGTGATGAGGGTCCTCTTCTGTCCTGCAACCTGTAACAGACGCTTCACCCACAATACCCTCCTATCCTCTGCTAAGGAACCAGGAAGGAGTTTCACTAGTTCCACATGTCAAAGTTCCCAGGTCATCTAAGAGCTCAGCGGCGAGAATGGGCAATGACAACGGCACAGTGTGGGGTGGGGAAGCCTGAAGTGGATGGACACAGTCCATCCATGCTGTCCTATGTAAAGTGTCCATGTCACTAGAAGGGGTGGTGGCAAAAGATGGATTTAAAGTGATTGGGAGCCACACACACACACTCACACGCATTCATGGGCACAATCGAAGTGTCATGATTCCTGGGGCAGGCACGCATACTCCCCCACAGCAAGACAAAACTCACACACCCAGAGCCATGCTGGCAAACAGATACACAGAAGCCTGCTCGCTCCCAAATGTGTACACTCAGAGGTAAATGTTCACTGGAGAGGTGCTTACACAGGCGCACGTGCTGAGAACATTTCTCTTCAGCAGCTCTTCTTAGTAACCAACCTGAGGCGGCCCGTATCCCCAGATTCTGCACTGACCCCCTCCCTGGCCTCCTGGCCTCCTGGCCTCCAGCCTCAACCTCTGCACTGGAGCCACAAGATTCTGGTCTTGACACCCTCCTTCATGGAAGGTTTTAATGGCACCTCGCTGCCTCCAGCCTTAGGAACTCAGACTGGCATTCAAAGCCCTGGGAAATCCAGTCCTTCTATCTACCTGCCTGCTCCCCCCACCATCTCCCCATTCCCTCATCTCTCACCTCTCACCGTCCCTGCACTGTTTTGCCTCCAACTTCCTCCGGGTCGATCCTCTGTGTTACAAAGATAACTACTTCACTAACATCTACCACTCCAAGACAGAAGAGGATGCTGGTGGCTCTGAGCAAACCTATCTCCTTGTCTGTGCTCTTCTGGGGCCCTTGGCCATGTCCAGCTTGCATGAGAGAGACTGGGGCCATGCCCTGCCTTGCCCACCATCTGGTAGGCTTCCTACGGCTCATCACCTTTCTGTCTGAGATTCTGGTACACACTAGGACCCTCCAAAAAGGTTTGTAGGCAGGTGAGTTGGACCATTAGCCCTTCTCATTCCCTCCTCCTTTGCTTTTCCTCTTCTCTCTTATTTTTGATGGGTCTGGCTCCCTGTGTTTGAGAAGCCTCTCTGTAAGTGAAGCCCCCCCCACATGCTGGAAGGATTTGGGAAGGCCTGTCAGTCACCCCAGAGCCTGGGAGCAGTCCTCAGACTAGAGGGAGCCCCCAGGGGCCACTAAGTCCTTCCCTTCTGTGTGCAGGCACTTGATTGGTCACTAGCAGATCTCAGAGACAAAAAAGATTGTCCTACTCCACTCCCCAAATCCTGCAGGAGTCTCTGGGGAGCTTTGCTCTTGGAATATCCTGCCTCATGCTTGACTTCAGGAGATAGAGAATTGTAGCATTTAGACAGACTTTAACCAATCTCTTATCTCACCCAGACTCAGACCCTTCTCCCGTGCTCTGCCAGCTCCTGGAATGTCTCCAGGGTTGGGGAGCTCAGTCCTGCCAAGGTCTCCTTGCCTCCTAGAACCCATAGCTGACCCAGCTCAACCCTCGGAGGCCACAGCACTCTTCAGCATTCCCCGGGACGGGCCTCTGAATATCATGAGCAAATAACACAGCCCTGTCTGTTCACTCAACCATTGGCCACAACATGGATTCCACGCCCTTGCCCTTCTCTGAGTGCCTATTCCACTAGCCATACCTTTCTCAAGGCAGCAGATAAAATCAGCCTTGCTACCAGGGCCAGCCTTCCCCCCACCTCTGACTCAGCACCACCTGAGGCTCTCGGCCCTCCCTGCCAGCTCCAGATCTTGTCCCACCCCTCCCACCTGACCGATTGCCATGGTCCTTTGCTCCATTTCCAAGGCACCTGAGGGCTCCAGGCAGGGAGGTTTCTCTTACCGCTGGGACAAGAGCTCTGGGTTTGGACTAAACGTAGACCAGAATTCAACCACGTGCTCAGCTGCTGATTCTGCATGAGCTGAGGCGAGGCGCTGCACCCCCCCCGAGCTCCTCCTCCCTTCTGGAATGAGGGAAGTCACCCCTTCTTTGCTGAGAGCTCTGGGGATTAAATGTAATAATAGACCTAAAGCCCCCAAGACAGTGCCTCGCCCAGAAGCTCATTAAATACCACCCGCGCCCCAACCCTCCCACTGGGGAGCCTAGCAATGCCAACCCTTCCAATCCTGGGTGGAATGAATTTAGCGAGCATCTGTGCAGCCCTCTATCAACGGTTCTGCTAAAAGCAAGATTCATAATGTCTAATGTGTTTCTTTCAACTACTAATTTAATAATTCTGCTAAAAAAATGAGCTCGTTTGGCCCCCAATTTGCTTCCCAGAGTCCTAACTCCAATTGCTCATGACTTCATTAACTCCCAGACACACACAGTCTCCCCACCACCCCTTGTTTTTAAGGGAGCAAGACTGCATTTGATCACTTGTAATGCTCCTGGCTCCTCTTCCCTGCCCCTCCTCGCCATGCCTCTCCTTGGGAAGATCAAGGCAGGCAGACTCTCCTCTGCCTTCTCATCGCTCCTGCCCACTCTTCATCAGCTGAGAAAATGAGCTTCTGCTCATTGGACTATGGTCTCAATATCCAGGAGGACCAGTGGGTTCTGGTTACAAGAGCTCGGCCAAGTGTGAGGATGAGCTTTCGTGCTGAGTGTGTGCTCCTGCAAGAGCCCAGTGTGATACGCCGTAGTGAGCTTCATGGACTGAAGGTACCATACGCAAGACGGCCAGCCCTGTGTCAGGGATTCTGTAGGGCCGCACATTCTCACCGTTGGAAGTTTTGATGTTAGAGAGAATTGACTTTTACTCCTATCTCCTTGCCAGACACCTTGTGCCATGTTTTCCATCCCTATCTCAGCTCCAGCCTCACTAGCAACAGAATTCTAGTCTTGGGTCCATGGATTCCTGAAGGATGGATGGGTGGGATTCAAGGGGGCACTGGTCCTCATGGAAGTAAGTACAGAATGTTCTGTACTTGAGCATGTATTCAAACCTCTTTATCGGATTCTCAAAGGTGTCTCTAATCCAAAAAAGAAAAGATTAAGAGCCAATGCTAGACCAGGCATGGGCAGATAGAAAATACTACAGGCTTTGAGGATCATACGATCCTAACTACTCAACCCTGTTGCTGTAGTGCAAAGGTGGCCACAAGGAATGTGTCTGCAAATGGGCATCATTGTGTTCCAATAAAACCTTATTCACACAAACAGGCATCTGGCAGGATTCAGTCCACAGGCTAGTTTGCTGATCCCTATTATAGAAGGATTTCTGGCTTTGAGGAGGAGCTTACAGTAGGTCCCCCTTCAGATGCTCTCCAGGTCATCCATTCATTTACACATTCGTTCACTCAATTTATTATCTATATGTATACCAAGATGCTGCTGTGTGTTAGGCCTTATGCTCAGTACAGAAAAAGGAATAAGACACCATCACTCCCCTCAAAGATTCTACAGCCCAGTAGAAGAGACCTTCACAGAAAACTGTCATTCGGTACAATAAAGACTGTGATGTAAATTCATGCAAAAGACAGTAGTGACCAAAAAGAGACCACACAGGGAATAAGGGAGAGGCCCAGACAGGTGCTGAGAGAGTAGGAGACACTTGAGGCATGATCATAGGAAGGAGGAGGAATTTTCCAAGTAGGTGACAGGGAGGGTGCCCCAGGCAGAGGACCACAGTGAAGGCAAAGGCACTGAGGCATGAGTAGTGTTTGGGTAAGTGTAAGAAAGGCCTAGAACTGGAGTGTGGGGTGCAGGTGGGTGTTAAAGGGAAGGGGAAACTAGAGGAAAAGACTGGGTGATGGTTTTCAACCCAAGCTAAGGGCTTTGGGTTCATTCTGAAGACAGTAAGTACATAAGTGTAATTTTTCCCCTCATCTCCCTTCTTCTGCTGCTGATATATTTGGTCCTAACTCAAGTTTTAATACTCCATGACTTTGATTTTTCTAGTTCAAGCCAAAGTACACAAAGTCAGATTTGGTGAGGGAGGGGTTGATTACCCTCCAAATCATTACAAAGCAAAGCCATCTTGCCCAAATCAAGGGGTCCAGTATTCTCAATCTTCTCCTTCTCCCTCCATTCCCCCTCCCTCTGTCAGTCTCTTTTCTTTATCTTGGTCTTTTTTACTGATTGGATTAGGAGCTCAGTACAAGGATAGCACAAAGTCACCAGGAAAATGTCTGTAAAAATGTAATCAAAATGAAACATTCCCATTTGTAAGAGCACATTCCTGAGACAATATTCATGCACTTCAAAGACTTTAGAGTGAGTCCTTGGTTCTCCCCCAGGAATGGCTTCAGTTACAGAGGCTTCTAATCTTCAAGGGCTGTGGATGAAGGTAGAGGCAGGAACCAGAAAACATGCAATTGCACGGACCTCTGACTTCCTTCGGGCAGCCCCGACCTTGAGGGGACAGGAGTGAATACAGCAGCCACCCAGAGCAGCCACAGACCAGGCTGCCTCTTCTTTCCCTGGCCGGTCACTTTCCACCTTGGATCTAGGATTTTAAATCCTTATCCTATTTCATATAGGAGATAGTTGTTGGCTCCCTTAGGGAAGGTGCCCTGTCCTTCTTCCATTCCCAGCATTCAGCATAGCCTGGAGAACAGCTGGGGCTCAGTTCAATTCATGTGCAGCCAGTCTCTTCCAAGAGCCAGTCCATGATGTTCCGATCTTAAAAGAACATCGCCCACAGGCTTGGAGCTCTGGAATATGGGTCACAGAAGACCTGGAATGGCAACTGTACCCTTCTGGCTCTCCATGGCTAACTCTTCAATGGCTCTCATTCCTGCCATTCATCAAGTGTTTCCAGCTCTCTGACTTCAAGGCACATGATAGGATGGTGTCTCCAGGTCCTCCATTGTTGGAGGTATCACGTGACTAATTCTGACCAATGAGGTATGAACACAAGTAACCATGTGACTGGTTCTGTCCTATGGAGTGTGAGTGCAAGTGTCACTTTCAGGCTACTTAATTGCTAGGTTGAGACTTCAAATTCCTCTTCTCTCTGACACAGGGACTAGTGACGTCCAGGATGGTGGCTATCGCATCATCCTTGGTGTTTGAGAAAAGTCTATATGAGTCACCATAATGAGAAAAGCCCATAGAGATGTGTGCATGAGTGAGAAATAAACCTTTACTGCTTTGAGCCACTGGGATCTGGGGCTCATTTGTTACCACAGCATAACCTAGTCTCATCCTAATTCATCATTTCCCCCTAAAGCCTCTCCTTCTTTCCATTCAGCCTGGCAATCCAAGATCCCCTCTCTCTTTAGTCACTATCTAACCAACTTTATCCTCTCTTCTCCATGAAGTTGTTCATCTCTTTAACAAACATGCACTGAGCATCAACTCTCAGGAGACAGGATGTTAAGAGCTAGAGAGACAGAGATGGACCAGACAAGCCCCCAAGGACTCACAGTCTGGTGGGCCCTGCCCTGGTCTATGCACCTCTCCACTTCTGATCTCGGACACTGCAATGCTCCCATCACTGCCTTCTGCCTTGTCGGTGGAGATGGAGGTCGAGGTCAGGAAGCTCTCTCTTCCTCCACCATAGGCCCTTTTCACCACCAGGGTCTCTGTTGATCCCTCTTGGAAAAAGTGCCTTTACTGTGAAGTTGGATGGCCCCAAGGCCTGGGTCCCTGCACAAGAGAACCCCAGGACCCCACAGTGAGGCACTGTGTTGGAGCCTGGGATGCTGGCAGTCTTTGATTCTTTTACTGGTAAAGAAACCAAAACCCAGAGAGGAGCAATGATGTGCCCAGGGTCACCCAGCAGGATGGTCACAGGGTCAGAACTGGAATTTAGACTGTCTGCCCTTAAAAGAAAGTATTCCTACCTTGTACCTCAGTCCATCCCTGGCCCAATAAGAGAACAGCCAAGAACGCAGGAAGAAGCCATTTTTTCCTTGTAGACACAAGGCCTGAAGACATGAGCAGCAGGAGGCTATGTGGAGAGGGACAAATTTGTGAGTTTGGAGAGAGGATAGTCACATTCAAGGGAGGGGATAGAGAGCCATGATGTCACTAATGATAGACAAAATGAGGAGGAGGTCTTGGCCATGTCAACCATTCCTTGACCTCCAAGCACATGTCCCTTTGGGCCACCATCCCTCCACTTCACGTTGTCCCCTGGAAAAGACCCCTCCCCAAATCTGAGACAGGCATGGTGTATCCCCCACAGGTGTCTGGGCAACTAGGGGGTTGTCTCTTTTCAAGGATCTTCAAGTCCTGAGACGAATCCTCTGCACTTTTAAATCCTGGAGTGGAGGAAGGAAGAGGGGCAGAGGGCCAGATCTGGGTATTGAACCCCTCATACCTAGTGTTCTCCCTGTGGTGGCCACAGCACCCCTCAGCCTGCTCCCCTGTTCAGCCCCTCCCACCTCCTGTTCAGGCAGGGGTAAAGTTATGTGGCAAGGTGACCCCGTCCCCAGTTCTGAGGTAGATGGGGAGGCTGAAGACTAAGCAATTAACACACAGTCAGGAGAGGTGCCCAGGGAAATTTCCTGCAGAAGCGAGCCTGGCAGATGAGGAGGCTCAGCAGGGGCAAGGCAGCGAGTGGGGGCAAGGCAGGAAAAGCCACAGGCAGCTACCATTGCACATTGCCTGCTTCTTCTTCTCTGGAAAGAAGCCACTTTTTCCCTGGAAGTGGGGCCAGGGAGAGGAAAGGTAAGGGGTCCTGGACAGAAAGGGGTCCCCACAGGGGCACTGGAGCTCAGGCTTGGGGGGAGGACTTCCCCCTGTGCCCTTCCCTGGGGAGGAGCCGCTGCATGGGTCCCTGAAATCCCAACTGGGAAGCTGGTCTCCCAACGTCCAGGAGCTGGCTCTGAGGAGCTCATGGAGCTCTGAAGTCACAGCACACACCCAACATGGCAACAACAAACACATGTCCCATATGGCAGCACACATCAGCACACGTGTTGCACACGTGTTGCACAGAGCCACAGCGGGCACACACACTCAGCCACACACACCACACACAGAATCACGCAAGCACAGCCACACATAGAGCGGCACACAATGGTACACACAGGCACATATGCACACACACGCTCATATGCACACACATGTGCACACACGCACGCATGTGCACAGGGATTATACTACTACCGAAGCTTCCCCAGGCCCCCTCCCACATGTCCCCAAGAGGAACCACGGCCCTGGAGCCACCTCCTCAGAGAGGACTCTCCCTTCCCCTGCCTCCCTCTGCATGACCCACTCCCAACAGACAGTGTGGGTAGCTCTGAGCCACACTCCAAGCACAGGACTGGGCATCAGGAGACACAGGTCCACGGCCTGGCTCTGCAGCTTTCTGACTGGGAGATGGTGGCGGGGGTACGGGGTGGCAAGTCACAATGTCTCTGGGCTTCCATTTCCTCCTCCGTCCAGTGGGGTCATAGGAGGAATAAGAAAGAATTGCACCTACCTGTGGGATTGGGATGAGGTCTAATGATAGGTGAGGTGAGGTGATTCCCAGACCTGGGAGCAGAGCCCTAGTCCTCAGGCATGTGCAGACATCCCAGAGCCCTCTCTGATGGTCTGGTCTGATCCTGATTAACCTCAAGACAAAACCCTCATCCACAAAGACCCTCTCAATCCAGGTTTTACTCTGTTTCTAACACATGCTCATTCATTCATCCAATCAACAGTCAAGGAATCCTGGATGCAAGGTGCTTCTTATGACATTAAGACTCGACACCCATACCAATGTATGGGGTTTCCCCCACCCCACCATGCAATCTTCTGACACCAGCTAGGTATCCTACAACTCAACCCAATTCTGACACAATTTAACTGGAAAGAGCCTCAGATCCCCCAGGTTAAGACAGTCCTACAAGACTGTCTCCTTCACTTCCCCACCCCCTGGCCCACAGGTGTCACCTGTGCTTTGACTGACCAGCTATAGATTGGAGGTTCCAATGTCCCCATTCCTTGGGTTTGATGAATTCATTGGAGCTGCTCACAGACCTCAAAGAAACATTTTGCTTACTGGATTATTGGTTTATTATGAAAGGATACAACTCTGGAACAGCCAGATGGACGAGATGCATAGGACAAGGTCTATAGAAAGGATGCAGAAATTCCATGCTCCCAGAGCGAACCATGCTCCCTTCATCACTACATGTCCACCTATCTGGAAGCTTTCAGAATCCACCTTACTGGTGTTTATGGAAATTTCAATACATGAGCATGGTTGCTTAAATCATTGGCCATTGGCAATGGCCAATTGGCCATCCATTGGTAATCTCCTGCCCCTCCCCTCCCCTCTCTCCAGAAGTTAGGGAGGGACTCAAAGTTCCAATTTTCTAATCACAAGGTTGGCTCCACTGGTAACCAGCCCCTCTCCTTAAGTGACTTAGGGGCTTTCCAAAAGTCACCTCATTAACATAAAAAGACACCTTTTGGGGGAGGTGGGTGGAGGGGATGGGGTATCTGGGTGATGGGCATTAGGGAAGGCACGTGATGTGATGTGCACTTGGGTGTTACCCACAACTGATGAATTATTGAACACTACATCTGAAACTAATGATGTACTATATGTTGGCTAATTGAATGTAAATTTTTAAAAAGACACTTTTTGCTCTAATCACTTAGGAAATTCCAAAGGTTTTAGGAAATCTCTGTGTCTGAAATGGGACAAAGACCAAACAATATTTCCTAGTATGAATCACAATATCACACATATAAAAATGGGCAGTGCCTGGTCTTGGCTCTCGGGTGCCTCACGGGCCAACTCAGCATTCTCAGTCCTGGTTATCTGATAGAGTCCTGGCCTGGGAGGCTTTTAAACACTGGCGCCTGGGCCCCATCCCCAGAGAATCGTAGTTAATTGATCTGAAATGGGGCCCAGGCAACAATTTTTTAAAAGTCACCCCACCCCCAGGTGATTCTAGTGCACAGTCAGAGCTTGGGACCCACCCACCTGGTGGAGAAGTTAGATATACATCAAAAGGCAGAAGGGGATATTTTTGCAAGATACACACACAATAATAAGAGTTAACCTTTACTGAGCCATCCTGTGTGTGTGTGTGTGTGTGTGTGTGTGTGTGTGTGTGTGTGTGTGACCAGCACTGTGCCAAGTCCTACATGACCATATTTGATTTTCCCCCAAGCCCCAGGAGGCATGCCTCGTGTACCCATTTTACAGAAGAATAAATGAAACTCAAGAGATCAGGAATTACTCTGGGGCAAGACCTCTTCAAAAAGGCGGCATTCGTGTTAAAATTTTAAAAGCGATATAATTTTGCCTGAGACTGAGAAACAGAAAGATGGGGTGTTCTCAACTGTGTCTGGCCATTAGAATCCGTGACCTGGGAAGCTCCTCATATGCGCAAGAGGGTGGGCTGAGGGTACAGAGGCACTGCTGTCTGGGATGTCCACACCGAAGGGGACTAGCGGGAGCTCAGGTCACAGAGGCTGGCGGAGGCCGAGTTATGGGAAGAGAACATTAGAGGACAAATAAAAGGCAGAGCTCTTATCCCCAGCAGGTAGTGATTCCCAGACCCTTGTCATTATCCCCAGAGGTGGCAGGGAGGAGAACAGAATGTCAAGATAAGGTCAGCGATGCTAGACCCTGGCAGGAGTTTGTGGGAAGGAAGTTGAAATTATATCCTTCTTAACTTTTTTGGAACAGTGAAATGGAAATCAGCCGCATACCTTTTATTCAGAAGTAACAAAGCGTGGAAGGGAGAGTTTTAAACTAGGGGTCAAAGGCTGAGTTCATCTTGCTCTCCTAGCCTGGGCTCAGTCATCTGTCAAATGAGGGCAGGGATGATTGTGTCTCAGGGTTTTTAAACCGAGTGCTAGAGATCCAATATCCCCAAGGGATACGGGTGTGGGAGGGAGCAAGTGGTGGTCCCAGGCCCCACCCCACTGCACAACGGGCACTTCTGTTTCCCTCTGTTTTCCATATGGGCTGCCATGGAAAGGTAGATTGCATGGAAATCTAAACAGAAATCACTGAGAACCCCAGGCTCCATAAGTCACAAGACTCCTCACTGCTGCCTGCTTTATTGAGGAAAAAAAATTGCTGTGAATACAAAAAAAAAAGTTTCAAATACCAATATGATGTCCAGTTATAAGAGCAGAAGCCTCACCCAGGACTTCACACTGAAGTCCGCCTTTCCACAAACTTCCACATTAAACTGCCACTCAGCTTCTCAGTACCACACATTAATTTGAGAAGACACCCCACAGTGGACAATGGGGAACTGGGGTGACTTTTCTAATGCTCCCAGTAATTCCTGAGGTAGGCTATTTCTGTTCCCATTTACAGATGAGGACTCTGAGGAAGAAAGAAGCCAAGCCCAAGAACAGTCATCTAGCTAGTAAGCCATGGAATTGAACTATACACCTAGGCGGTCACCCCCAAGTTTACGTTCTAGAACACCATGCTGTGAGCTCTTACCACTAAGAGAGAGATCAAACAGAACAAAGGCAGGTGTATGACCTGTAAAGAATTGTAAATCTTGCTTCTTTGCAGTTACCAGACCAAGAAGAACATGCCTGGACTAGCCCACTGGCCCCACAATGAGAGTGAAACACATCTAGAGCGAGCCACCCTCCACCAGTCAACCCGCCCTAGGTCAGCCCCCACTGACCTCCCCCCAGGTGTATGGGGAGCCAGTCAGCACTATCACGCAATTGAGTTCAGCCTGAATCAGTGACTCTCCACCATGAGAGTAAGTCCTTCTATTTTAAGGCTTCTTGAAGTAACATTGTTGCCCCCATGCTTAACTCATTCAGATACATCAACCCAGGAGCTGGGACTCGCTAATGGAGAAAATGGAAGGAGAGGAATTATCAAAGACATAATTCAAGTATATTTCCCAGCACTAAAAGATAAGAACCTCCAGATCAAAGGACCGACCAGGTACAAGGAACAATCCATAGATCCACCCCCAAGGCATTCTGCTGTAAAATGCCAGAATCTATGGATGAAAAGATGATCCTAAGAGTTTCAGCACGGAAAAAGCAGGTTTCATAGAAAGGAACATGAGTCAGGATGGCTATAAGGCTTCTCAAGACTACCGACTAGGTAATAGTAAATTCTTTTAAATTCTTTTAAACATTGAATTCTTTTAAATTCTTGGGAGAAATTGTTTTCAATAAAGAATTCACAATTAAGGCATAAGTTGATTATAAGTATTTTTTTTTTTTTTAGATATGGAAGGATTTCAAAAATTCACTTGGCACACCTTTGTACTCAGTAAGCTACAGATGATATGCTCCAGCCAAAGTAGGACGGAGACCTAAAAAAATAGAATCCAGGAAACCAAGAGATTCGGTACAGGAAGCTGGCAGAGGAAGCATCCAGAATGAAAACTTTGCAGCAGGCCTCCAGAGTCATAGTCATATGGAGACAAGACATTTGGGGGTCCAGGGGGGAAGAATCCAGGGAAACAGGAGGGATTTCTAGAGCTTGTGAACAAAATATTGTTAGTAGCGATATGGCAGATCTGAGACTCCATTTGGAAAAAGTTTTAAAAATGATGCAATTAAGGGACACCTGGGTGGCTCAGTGGGTTAAAGCCTCTGCCTTCGGCTCAGGTCATGATCCCAGGGTCCTGAGATCGAGCCCCGCATTGGGCTCTCTGCTCGGCGGAGAGCCTGCTTCCCTCTCTCTCTCTCCCTCTCTGCCTGCCTCTCTGCCTACTTGTGATCTCTGTCTGTCAAATAAATAAATAAATAATCTTAAAAAAAAAAACAAAACGATGCAATTAAGGGACACCTGGGTGGCTCAGTGGGTTAAGCCTCTGCCTTTGGCTCAGGTCATGATCTCAGGGTCCTGGGATCCAGCCCCGCATCAGGCTCTCTGCTTCTCTCTCTTCCTCTGCCCCTGTTTGTGCTTCTGTCTCTCTCTCTGTGTTAAATAAATAAATAACATCTTCAAAAAACAACGCAGTTGAAAATGTGAAGCGCTTGTTACCTCTGGATACATGTTCCCCGAGTGGTTAATACCAGATGTCAGCGATAGACAATAAGAGCTTATTCCTCGACTACATCATGTTCCCGCACGGGCCAGCCAGTCCTCCCTTTGAAGGCGCCCATGGAACCCACAGCCCGCAAGCAAGGTCTCTTCCTCGTGAGGGAAGAGAAAGATGGGAGAGGCAGACAACCTTTTCAGGACCCTAGCCCAAAGGGAGAACACTAGCCACACAGCACTTACCTAATTGGAACAGAAGTGGAGAAATGTATGGACCAGACAAACCTGAAGAACACTGACTTTTTCTGACACAACAGATAAAAAGTGTGAGAAAGAAAGTCATGACCCATTGCTTGCCTCTCAGCATCATCGCCGCATTCCAGATTTGACGAAAACGTACAGTCTCTCTGTATAAGGAAGAATGGACAGAAGTGAGGTGGGCCTCAGCGAGAAATCCTTGCCTACCATAGCAGGAAGTCGATAGATGGTAGCTAAAACGGATAAAGCCAGAAACAGCATCGTACTCATATTACTTCGAAACACGAAGGCACACAGCAAACAGGACGCGGAAGGAGCTAAAAATATGTCATCCCTGTGAAAAGCAAGAGTAGAAGGAGGAAGGGTAGGGAAAAGTCTGTGCTTTCTTATTATAAGCCTCTTGGTATCAAAAAAAATTATTTTTGATTTGCAGATATATTATTTGGACAATTTTTAAGGCAAACCAAAAACAAATACTAAAAATAAAATCCGCTGCATTTGCTAATCATTAAGGACTGCTCAGTTCTGACCTTCTAAGGTTCTTGAATTCTAAGCATCCAGGGGAGAATGCTTGTGTCACAGCTGAGATTTGTCTGAATGCAAACTGTCGCAGGCCCTGGACGGAGAAGTCAAAACAAAAAAAGGTCACCATGTTGTTCTGAGCACATGAGGTCCTCGGGAGATCTCGCACTTGAGCCACAGCCAAGGGGATCTGGAATGGGCAAGACCGGATCCTGGTTCCGAGGAAGCTTCCAGAGGCCCCCAGAACCCCACCAGCCCTGGCACCAGCCTCCCTGGGGCTCTGGGGAAGAACACGGCCAGTTAATGCCCCACGGCCCCCTGGCAGGTACGGTGGGCACCAGCTCTAATGAGAAGTGACAGGTACAGTTGCTGGGAAAACATCCCGGCCTAGAGCTCAAGCTGCCCAGAGTGGCTGGGGGGCTTCTCAAGCTGTCAGGAGAGTCCCCACACACTTTGATGCCACAGCCAATCTGGTCTTGAGCATTAGCATCTCATTAGCCTAGGCTGAGACCAACCTGCGGCCTGGTGCCCAGCCCAGCTTTGAGTGGAAGGGAAACTGAAACCCCAGGTGGACGGAGGGGAGGAGCCCAACGGTGGCACCGTGCTCCATAGCCCTGTCCCATGTCAGAGGAGACCCAGCGGAGTCCTGTGCACAGTCTGGGCAGACACTGCCTTTGCCGTCCTCCCAGAGCACTCTCCTGAGTATCACAAGAGAATAAACAGACACCCCTAGAGGCCAAGGGTCTCACCTGTGCTGTCAGGCCATTCCCAGCTTCAAACCCTTCAGAGGCTGCAGATGACGTCAGCAGTGGCCCTCCAGAGTTTGGCCCCTGCCTCCTGCTCCCTCCTCATTGCTCCCTAGCCCTGGTGCTAGCTCCGAGGCCTCTTCCAGGTGAGATGAATGTCGGCCACGCCCACTTCTGGACAATAAAATCTGCTACCTGATGGGGAGAACGGGAGGCAAACCCAAGGCCAGGAAAGGGTTTTGCTTATGTTCAGGAGGGATTCCCAACCATGCCTGCAAACCCCTCTTTGGGGGATTTATCCCCACCTGTCCCCGCCAGTAAGAAAAGCAGTCAAGGTGCTCTGGTCCCAAATCCTCATGGGAGGAGGGGGCCTGAGGGCTCCCCGATTGCCTCCATGCCCAATGCTCCTGGGCCACCCCCACCAAGCTCCAGTCTCTGTATTTGGGGGAGGGGCTGGAAGGATGGGTCAGCCCTGGGATTTAGCTGGCCGTGGGAGACCGGGGCTCCAGGACGCCTCCATGACTGGCTACCCCATCACCCCAGTCCGGTTCCTCCCATCTCTAGCCCCTGTTCCCCTAACTGAGGGGAGCAGAGTGGTGCCAGCTGTGACATTCTCGCAGGGCCCTTCCCACTGTGACAGACTGACTCTGGGCTTCCTCTTGGTCCCCATTTCCACAGAAACCAAGATGAAAGGAGCTGAAAGGTCACTGGCCCCATCCTCGGTTCCCAGGCAAAACAGCCCTTGAGAGATTACAGAAAACTGTCCAATCCCACAGACTCCAGGAGCAGGGCCGAGGAAAGAGGCTTGGGAGACCTTCCGTACAGGTGCTTCTCGAGGTCCCTCTCCCTGTGGGGAGATTCTCCCAGAAGCACACTGCCATAGGCAGCGGGAGAGATGCTCCGTGCTGAGCACCAGACACCGGATGGATGAGATAATCATAAATCCACAAACTGCAACAAGATAAAATTATCATTATGTGAAGTTAAATTATTAATTAGCACCTCCAAAAAAAGACCAGCACCACCTGGTCTTGGATCCTGGAAGCTGTCTTTTTTGAAAGCAACAGAAATATCCAAATAGTTGATCAGTGCTCCCCATCGTGGGGGTGGTCCCCTTCATGTCTGGGGCTGCCAGAAGCATGATGACCAGGGGTCCCCCTCACCAGAGCAGACCCAGAGTCGGTGGGGGGGGAGGCAGGATTAGCCAGTTTTAGATGAGCAACTCAGGAGACCCAGATTTACAGCTGGGGAAACCAAGGCAAAGAACGCAGTAGAAGGATGGCAGAAGCTGGGTTGGGGCAGAATGAGGCATTTGTATGCTGGGTTGAGAAGGGCTAAGTCCTAAGTCTGCCGGATTGTCTAAGGACTGGGGACACTCACCCATTTGGTAGACTTCTACTAAGGGCTTCCTGAGGGCCAGGCAGCAGAAATCCTGGGAAGCCATAATTCCTTTCCTGTGATAGGCTGGACCAGTGGGGTCAGCTGTTCCTTCTGTCTGCCTCATCCCACCTCGCATCATAGGATTTATCCCTTTTATTGCCATCATCACCTACCCCTACAACCATCAACTCGGACGGCCCACATGGATTCATTAAATCCAAAAGCCACTGCAGCTTGATGAGAGGGGAGGGGCTTGAAGAAGCCCTTTTCTAATCAGGGCATCCATCGTCCCTGTGAAATGCCCGGCAAATTGTGGCCCCATGGAAACCTCCTGGCAATAGAAACTTCCTCACTGCTCCATAAATCAGCCCATTGCCTCTCTGGAGAGCGATTTCTCACTCATTCATTTATTCATTCATTCAGGAAGCATTTACCGAGCATCTACGAGGAGCCACCTCAGGACTAGTTCTGGGAGAAAAGCACAATTTTCTCTTGCTGAGAAAAATACAACCCAGTATCTTCTTACAGAAAGCTCTGGGGATGGTGGGAAAGGCAAACAGGTAGCCGGGCAAGGAAAATACGGTGCACTGTGTGGGGTCGAACATGCGACACGTCCCAGTATGTGAGAGGTTCAGTCTCGTCCACTCTGCACGACAGTCTGTGCATGGCAGGCACTCTTATCCCCATTTGGCAGATGAAAACACTAAGCACAGGGAGGTTAGGGAATTTGCCCAAGGTTACTCAGCCACGAGGTAAATGGAGCTGGATTTACACGGAGGCTGTTGGACTCCTGAGCTGTATTCTCGGCCCCTCTGACAGAATGTGTCATCCCCTCGATGATGGCTGTAGGCTGGGCAATCCCCACGCCCCCCATCCCCCTGCAGCCCAGGAGATGGATGGTGTGCTGTGTGCCCATCTCTGCACTTCAAGCTTGGGGACCACTCACTGAGGCACACGCCTCCCTGGGGCTCACAGCTGGCAGAGGACTCTAGAGCCCACAGCTCGGATGGCGATGGGAATGGAGGTCTCTCTGTCTCCCCCGTGCGCCTTCCCCGCAGCCCCAGATGGGACGAACTGCGTGGCCCAGACTCTTCTCCAGCCCCAGTATCCGCCCCGGCTCCAGCCAAATGAGGCCTGAATAATTCATGGCCAATGCACACGGCCCAGGCCTGGAGCAGCTTTCCGGTGGCCAAATTGGAGAGGGGGGTGGTGGAGGCCAGGGCAGCTGGACCTGGGAGGAGGCTGTGGTGGGGTTTTGAGAACCACTAACAGCCAGGAAGAGTAAACAAGGCTCGATGAATTATTCAGCCAGACAGCTGCTGATGCGGCCTGGGGGTGGCCGTGGCATGACAATGTGCTAAGTCTGACGTCACCACTCACCAGGGGCAGCCCCGGGGGGCCCAGAGGGCCAGGGGTCACTGAGAGCAGGTACAGCACAGCCCCACCCAGGAGAGTGCCAGGGGCCAGAACCAGGCAGAGCCTGAGTCCCGGGCCTGGGCCTGCCTGCAAGTGCTCAGGGAAGGTAACGTGGTCCCGGGAGAAGGCTGGGGCCTTTGGAGTCCGGGAGAGCTGGCTTCCAAGCAGAAAAATGGAAGTGGAAAAATGGAAAACCATTCAACCTTGCCTAGCCTCAGTTTTCTCAGCTGGAAAATGGGAACCAGGAGATGGCCAGGATAATCACTTTACCATGATCCGAATCCCTGACTCCTGGCCTGGCCCTGAGCCCAGGGGCTTACTGGGCACACAGTGAATGGCAGGACCTCTTCCGTCCCTCAGGTCAACAAAGCCAGCTCTCTGGGCCTTCGGGAGCCTCTTCCATCCCTCCCTGCTGTCTTCCCAGTCTACGTCACAGGGTGTGCCAGCACTCTGCTGGGAACACCTGCTATAAATGTTCACTCAGGGAGAAGGTCAAGATGTCCGGGATCAGGGTCCGGGGATCTTGGGTGGTTCCGTCGGTTAAGCGTCTGCCTTCAGCTCAGGTCATGATCTCCAGGTCCTGGGATCAAGTCCCAAGTGGGGGCTCCCTGCTCAGCGGGGAGTCTGCTTCTCCCTCTGCCCCTCCTCCTACTTGTGCCCTCTCTCACTCTTGATCTCTCTCCCTCTCTCAAATAAATAAATAAAATCTTAAAAATAAAAAATAAAAAGATGTGTACAAATCCTCTACTGGGCCCCAGTGCCAGCAGCACCCGCCAGGTGCCTGGAGCCCAGAGGGCCCCCAGTCCTCCACTGATTGCTGTGTGATTCTCCTCCACCCTCATCCCTCTCTGGGCCACAGCAGCTAGACAAGTAGGACTCTCAGGCTCCTCTGGCTCTGACCTCAATGACAATAAGACAGGGGAGGGGACGGGCTGATTGACTGTCCCCTACAGCTCACGTTGGAGGTGGTAGAGGCTAAGCTTTTCTGGAATTGGCAGGGTGGAGAGTCAGCCTTCAGAAGTTTCCGGCTCCCCAGGGTCTCTCTTCTCCTGAGAGTGCCATGCTTTACTGATATGGGCGAAACTGTGACCAGCAACGGTAAGAGCTCCTCAGAACAGCCCCCGCTTCATGACACAGGGCTCACGGCCACACCAGGCAGGATGATTCCCATGGCTTTGACTCTCAGGGTAAGGATGGAGCAGACACTGCTCAGAGAAGCTGAGTGCTTGGTCCAGGGCCACACAGCCATCAGGGATCGAGTCTGTCCTGGAATCCCAGACCAGTCCTGTGGTCTCCATCACCCATGAGCAAGGCTGGCTTCCAAAGCAGAACTACCCATTTACTGAATGATCTTGCTAGAACCAAACTCCCCCTTCTCCTCCCCAGCACAGCTCCAAGCAGGTCAGGAGGCTGCCCGGGGACTAAGGTCACTCCATGAACTTGTCTGAGGTCCAGGCCTGGCTCTGCCACTTAATGCCTGTGCGGCCTTGAGTGAGTCTCTTACAGTGCCTGAGAGGCAGGGTCCTGAGCTGGAATGTTGGGGTCACAATGGCCCTGCTAACTCCCCACGCCTCCGGGTGGCTGTGATGGGCTCCCCTTTGTGCTGGACCCTCAGGTGGCAGGGGCAGGTCAGGACAGAACTGGCTGGTGCAGAGAGGAGGCGGCCTGGGCAAGGAGACAGGCTGGCTGGATAGGAAAAGGCAGGAGGGCACTCTGGGCAGAAGCCCAGAACAGCTGCCTAAGTGCTCGGTAATAAATAAGTGATACTGGCCACCACCTAGTGTTTCCACAGTGCCGGCCAGCTGGGGCGGGAGGGGACGGCTATTACAGACCCAGCCGTCTCTCAGTCTCACTCTCATATTGAACCTTATGCATCCCTAATGAGCTCAAGGTGACAGGCTGACCCTATGGACACAGGGCCTTCCCCAGAGCTGGAGGATGAAGGCCTCTGGGGCTGCTGTCCCCTCTGGGCCTCAACAACATTGACTCCTGGGGGCAAATGGCAGGGGCTCACCAAGGGTCAGGTGCCCCGTGCCTCTCCAGTCATGGCGAGGACACAGAGGCAAGGTGTGGGGTGCTCCCGTCTGGGCAGCCTGGAAGTCTTTGGCCTGCTCCTCGTCCTCAGGGCCGTCATCTGCACCCCCCCCCCCAAAGCAGAGAACCTGGGAGTCGGGGTCCTGCCTCCACCAGAGGGAACAAGTGAACACACCCCAGGAACAGAGGGGGATGGAGAGGATGGAGAGGAGCAAAGCTCCAGGGGTTCCGGGAGCTCCTCTGCCCCTTCTCAACTGTTACAGGAGGGTAAACTGAGGCCCACAAAAAAGAGAATAACTCACCTGGGATCACACAGCTAGGTCTAGGGTCTCCACGTCTTGTTCTTTCCACACCATACAACCCCATCCTGCTGGGGCTTTGGAGACCAGAGGAAAGGACTCTGCCTCGAGACCTGAAGCTCAGAATGGGGAAGCTTCCCAGAGCCCTGAGGAGCTAGAACGCACGGGGCCGGGAGGCTGCCTACCCACCGGCCCAGCTGACTGTGTGGCATCAAGAGCCCCCAACTCTCTGGGCCCTTGTGTCCCCATGCACAGAATTACCATGCCTCCATGAGGAGTTCCCACAGCTGCATTTGAAGGTACCAGAAGCACTCAACGAGATCCCTGTGTTTGGACCTTGACTGGGCCACCGACTCATAGGACAAGCAGGAAGAAGGCTCAGTTGCTGGGCTCCCATCTCCCTGTCCCCAAGCAGCCGTGTGTAGGTTTCTGAGCTTTCTCCCGGGTCTAAGAGTCTACGGACGGAAATAGTATGGCGGTTCATTAAAAGATTAAAAATAGAATTACCGTCCAACCCAGTGATTCCACTTCTGGGTATGGAGACAAAAGAATGACAAAGCAGAAACTCAATCAGGCATCTTGTCCACTCACGTTCCTCGCAGCACCGCTGACCACAGCCAAGCGGTGGATGAATCCAGGCGCCCATCAACAGACGAAGGAATGAACAAGAGGGGTACGTCCGGGCGAAGGAGTATTACTCAGCTCTAAAAGGAAGGGCATTCCAACCTGCGCTACAGCTTGGATAGACCACGAAGACATGATGTTCAGTGAAATACGCCAGACACGAAAGGACAAACGCTGTATGATTCTGCTCATTGGAGGGACCTGGGCAGTCAAATTCAGAGAGACAGAGTGGTAGAACGGTAGTTTCGAGGGGTGGGAGAAAGGGAGACATAGAAAGTTGTTTTTTCAAATGCATTTAGAGTTTCAGTTGTCAAGAGGACATAGTTCTAGAGATCGGTTTCCCAACCACGCGAATGGACTTACCGCTACTGTATACTTCAAAGGGGCTGAAAGAGGAAATCTTACACTATGTATTAACTACAATTAATTTTTTTTTTTAAACCAAGAAAGAAACTATGACCAGGAGCTCAGGGCAGAGGTCTGCCACATCTTTCAAACAAGTCTATTTTCAGGGCACCTGGGTGGCGAAGATGGTTGGGCGTCTGCCTTCAGCTCAGGTCATGATCTCCAGGTCTGGGGATTGAGCCTCACATGGGGCTCCTGGCTGGCTCAGCGGGAAGCCTGCTTCTCCCTCTCCCTCTGCCTTTCCCCCTCCTTGTGTGCTCTCTTGGTGTCTCTCTCAGATAAATAAATAAGACCTCAAAAAAAAAAAAAAAGGTATTTCCTTAAAAAAAAAAAAAAATAAGACACCAAGAAAATTTGTTCTGTAAAGGACATTTCCGCACAGGTTTTTGTGACGTGGAGAAGCCCCCTTCCCCCCCGACCCAGCAGCCCAACAGCAGCTACAGACTATCAAGTTTGGCACACTGGGTACAGATTCTCCTCACACTGCAACACGCATGGAGCCCGCATCCTACCTCCTGGGGTGAGGTGGCCACAGCAGATGGTCTTTTCCTGCTGCTGGGGGAATAAGAGCCTGGGTCCTAGGTTTGGCATTCAAGGCCCTCCATGGTCTGGCCCAGGAAAACTGCGGCCGCACACTCTCTCCACTCCAGGATCACCTCACCCACTTTGGGCATGTCCTTGCTCTATCCTGTGCCCTGCACGTGTCACCCCCTCAAGGACGCCCTGGACCATATCAGAGCTAGTTTCTCCCTCCCTCTGCCCTTCCGCTCCCTGCTCCCTTGGCCTCATTAATCCCATGGTTCCACTCCCCAACCAAGCAGACTTCCGAGGTGGGAGGAGGGGTGAGGGGGGTGGTGCTGAGCTCCTTGAGGGAGGGAGGGAGGGAGGGGCTGTGTCTGTTCAAGTTGTCTTAATCTTGGTTTCAGTACCAGGCCCCCAGCCTGGCACAACACAGTGTTGGGAAAAACATTGTGAAAACAAAGTGAGAATAATCTGCAACACATCGCCAGGTCTTCTACCCAGATGGAAATTAAGTCCCACAGAATCTGAATCACCCAACTGAGCTACCTTGGACAGGGGCATCTTATGCACCATCTCCCAATCAGAGCTCTAGGCATAGGGAGCACTCGCTGTGCCCCACACACTGGCTGGCATTTTCCATGCTAATCTGTTAAAATTCCCAAGAACCTTATAAAGTAGGCACTACTACTATCCCATTTCACAGATAAGGAAGTTAAAGTTCAGAGAGATGAAGGCACCTGCGCTGGTCTCCGTGCTAAGTGACAGCAGGAATTGGAACCCTGATGTGCAGGTCTCCCCTACAGCAGCAAGTGTCCACCTCCCGGAAGTAAATGATCGCAGGGGCTTTTCTCTCCAGGCTCAGCCCTGCCCTCAGCCTCCACCATGAGTGGCCTGGTGCTACCTCTCCAGGTTAGCCCCTGACAGCGGGGTACCGGGCTGGCCAAGTGCACAGCTGCTGCTGCTGCCTCGGCAACTCTCCAAATTAGCTCCGCAGCTCAATGACCTGTTGGAACAGTAAATGCCAGCTGCAGGGGGAGGGGGGGGGCTCTCTCTCCCGCACCCACCTCTCCTTCCATTGCCTCTGCAAATCACCTGACACTGCCTAGGGGGTCCTGAGGGGAGTCCCCAGCTGGAAGGGCCAAGCTGGAGGTCTCTGGGCCCCTAGAAGGGCTAGATTCCTGGCAAGTCTGGGCAGGGAGCAGGGGGAGTCTTGAGAGATTTCCTCCTGCCTCCTTCCAGGAGGCCTTGACTCTGACCCTCCCCAGTCCTCAGACAGGATGATGCTCTGCAGGCCCAGCAATGTTGACAGGGAGCCCCCAAACAGCAGGCTGGGCTCCAGCCAGAAGGCTAACTGCTCCCAAGGGTCAGGGGCACAACTGGGGCTTTCAAGGGAAACTGAGGCAGGGCTGTCTGCCCAAGCAGGGCACCTGATTCATGCTAACTGAGCACAGGGCTTAGCACAAAGCCTCTGGAGGGACACACACCATGGGGCTTGATCCCTGCCCCTTGAGAAGGATGAGGCCAAGCACAAATGGCACAAGTCCAAGGCAGAAGGAGGAAAATCGATACCTTGTGTTGGTCCAGAGCTTGGAAATTTACAAAGCACTTTCACAGTCTCAGTTAATCCCCAAGCAATCCTGAAATATTGGGGCATCTAGTGCTTACTGAGCTCTAAGTTCCAGGCGTTTTTCTAAATGTTCTGCGTGTGTTATCTCATTTCACCCTCTCAACAATACTGCGGGTTAGGTAGCATCTCCATGTCCCAGAGAGAGACACCGAGGCACGGAAAGCTTGAGCAACTTTGCCAAGGTCATCCGGGTCCTCAGCGGCCAAGCTGGGATTGGAGCCCAGGCAGTCTGGCTCCAGAATCCAGGTGCCGTTTCTAATGGTGCTGGGCACTTGGCGAGGGTTTCTCCTCATGAGAACAGAGAGGAAACAGAGGCTCTTTCAATCAACCACCCAAGGACTCACAGCCAAAGGCGAGTGCAGGATCCGAACCAGGTGACTCACCCGTGGTCAGTTAGGGAGCAGAGCTGGGATGTGAACCCAAACCCTCAGATTTAAAATCCAAGGGAGACACAAGTTCAGAGCAGAGAGAGAAATTCTGTTCTGTTAACAAATCAGGAAAAGCATTTTTTTTAAGATTTTATTTATTTATTTGACCCAATTTATTTATTTATATGACCCAAGCCACAGGCAGAGGATTAACCCACTGAGCCACCCAGGCACCCCAGGAAAAGCATTCTGAAGGGAGCAGCATTAAAGACAGACCTTAGAGCGTGGGGCCATGCAGAGGAGACCATATGGGCAAAGGCACAGTCATGAGGAAACGGGAGCAGTGAGCAGTCCAGTCTGGATGAGGGCAGGACAAGTTTGGAAGGATGGTCCAGACAGGAGAGACAGGTGTACAGGGAAGACTTTGCCACCTGACCTTAGGCAAGTCACCCCCACCCCCATGCCTCTGCTTCCTCATCTGGAAAACGGGGATGCCAATGGTACAGACCTCATAGGAACTTGGGGGGCATAACAGAAAACAGGGAGGAAGTGCTTATGTGCTTACCATGTGATGACCCCACATTCAAGGCTTAATGGAATATCATTTCTATCACAGTCATTCTTTTTTCTAAGATTTTACTTATTTGAGATAGAGAGAGCATGAGCAGAGGGAGGGGCAGAGGGACAATGTGGACTCCCTGCTGAGTGGGGCTGGACTCGGGGCTCCATGAAGGATTCGATCCCAGGACCCTGAGATCATGACTGGAGCCAAACGCGGCCGCCTGGCCCACTGAGCCGCCCAGGCGCGCCTGTATCACGTTCATTCTGAATGGCGAGTATTACTAACCCCATGTGACAGATGAGAAGACTGAGACTCCATAAGATGAAGACCTCTCAGTCGAGGTCTCAGAGCTACCAAAATAATGAAGGGAGGATTCGGACTCTGGATGAAATCCAGGAGAGGCTTGCCGGGGGCATCAGGGAACGTGGACCGGCCTGGCTAGGGCAGGTAGTCAGCGGGGAGTCCTGAGGTCTTGGGGATTTGCAGGTGTACCTGCCAGTGGCCAAGGTTCCCCCTGGCTCAGAAAGTGAGGCTTGGCAAGTGCCACCCCATCTCTTCACCTGCCACTCCTCATTTATGCACCAGAGACATTTCTTCCCATCCGGGCGCTAAGTAAATAAAAACAAAAATGCAGCTTAATTAAGACGGTGGAAAGCAGGTGCTGTCTCCTGCCAGCAGAGAGAAGATGAGAGCAATCAGATCAAAATGGAGGCAGATGTTCAGAACTGGGCACAGATGCTCCCCCCACATCCAGGCTCCTGGCCACCATCCCTCACCTGTCTGCCCAAGGGAGTGGGGAAGAGGTGATCAGCGGTCCAGCCCGGGGGGGAGGGCCCAGCCTGGCGAGGAAACACTCAGCCCTGGGGCAGCTGGCACCCTCTGGGGCTGTATCCCACCCACACCCCCCCAACCCCCCTTGGTGGCTTGGACTCTGGAGCCATAATAACTGGATTTGAACCCCTGTCCCTTTCAGCTGTGTAACCTTCAGCAATCACTTAACTGCTCTGTTCCGCGGTTTCCTCATCCGGCAAATAGGGATGTCCTATATATATATATATATATATATATGATGTATTTCATTTTATCCTCCCTCAACCCCTAGGAGATATATATATATATATATAAATGAAACACATCCCACATGCTTAGAATGGCCTCTGAGATAGAATGAGTGCCGTGTGTCCTAGTCATTACCATCGCCGTGCTCATTTGCAGACACGAGGCTCATAAACAACAGATAAACTCCCAAGGCCTCCCTGATTGGGACCAGACCCTCCTTTCCGGCTCAGCCATAGCTCGGTGGTCCACACTTCCCCACGCTGGACACAGTCTACACCCTGACCACGTAGAACCTTCTGCCCTAGATTGGCCTCGTGTCCAGAAGTCCTCCCCACGTCGTGCATGTTCCTCATCACACCCAGACGTCTTTATGCTCTCTCCCTCGTTAACATCATTCTTCAAGACCCACTTCTGGTGCCTCTTCTGTGAAGACTCCCAGTGGTCTCCCTCCATACCTCTCCCGTCCTCCATGGCCACTAGTGTCTAGCATGTATCCCTCCTCCCCAGCTGTGTCGTGGTTACATGCACACAGATCTGTCTTCACCAGGAGTGTGTGTGAGGGAAGGTCTGTGTCCACCTTCCTGTCCATACCCACATCCCTGGGTCTAACACAGCACCTTCCACAGCTAGACAATCACAAACACGAGAGATGGGGGAGGTGGGGCGAGAAGACAAAGGATACTGATCCTACTATGCAGAGAAGGGTCTTAGAGTCCAGGAGAAGGAAGGGGGTCCAGAGGTAGAGGGAACCTAGGCATCCCCACCATGGCCATAGCCATGTGCTAAGAAATACAGGGACCTAAACAAATAGAACTGAAAGTTCTTAGGCATCAACAAGCCCGACTCTCCCATTTCAGAGATGGGGAAACTGAGGCCCAGAGAAGGGCAGTGACTCCTCCTGGGTCATCCAGGAAACTAACATCAGAGCTGGGACCAGAAGCAAGGCCTCTGTTGGGAGCTCTTTCCACTGTGCAATCTGGCCACTCCTGATCTCCAGGTCCTACGCCCTGCTGTCCTCGCCCAAACATCCACAGGATGTCTAGCGGTGCCCTGGGGCATGTGAGTGGAGAATGAGTTTGTAAGGAATCCTGAATTATAAGCCTGGGGCCCTTGGAGATGGCAAGGCTGGGGTGAGGTAGGAAGAAAGGCCATTGAAGGAGGGAGCCAGCTTCTGTTAGCAGGCCATAGGGCCGAGAATGCTACTGCTGGAACAGACCTTCGAGATCGTCTGGTCGCACCTGTCCACCTCTCAGAACAGGGAAGCAAGGCAATCCTCCCAGCCTTCCAGGTCCTGGGCCTCAGGCTGGAGCATGGCCAGCAGGTTCCTCCCGGCCCCTCTTCTCCTGCACCAGCCCCTGCCTCAGGACGGTTTCCTGGGCTGGACATGATTGGTATTCCGGTCCCATACATGGCTTTCTCCTCGGCCATCCTCCTTCCCCTTCCTAGAACTCAGACACTGAGCTCTGCCCCTACTCCAGGAGTTGGGGTTCGCCGAGATCAAACCAAATGACAGTGGGATTTAAAATGGGTGAAACACACCAATGATTGGGAAGAATAAGACAGAGCAGAAGCAGTGGGGCTCCTTCCAAGGGAACAGAACAGGCTCTGGTGGCCCATCTGTCCCCTTGTCTGCTGGGGCTGGTTCTGGCTCTGTCAGGGAGCTAAGAGAGGTGGCAGCAGGGATCCCTGTCCTGCCTCCACATGAAGATGATGATGGTGGTGGGGACAAGGGGGAGGAGGACTAAGACACATTCACTGGGCCTCTTCTCAGCACTCGCCCTGTGTCAGGCCCCGAACTGAGCACTTTCCCTGGTTACATGCATTATCTCATTTAATCCCTAGGACAGCCCACAGGGTGGGTATTCATTTATGGAGGAGGAAATTGAGGCTCAAAGAGGTTAATAACTTGCCCAATGTCACAGAGCCAGAGCGTGGTAGAGTCAGGGGTCGCAAATCCCATGCGATGAATACGGAAAACACAGAGCAGAACCGAGATGCAGGGCAGGACAAGAAAGGCATCTAGCCCTTCCCCGACCCTTAGCGCCTTTCAGCGTCAGACACCGAGCTCGGGAGGGGGTCACGGCTTGTCTAAGCTCCCAGAGCAAAGCAGCAAGCCGCGCAGCCAGGACTCGAGCAAAAGTCTGGGGGCCGCAGAGCTCCGGGTCCCCCTGCAATTCCGCGGAGACTCTGAGGCGCATGCGCAGTGGCCACGAGGTGAGCACAGGAGGTAGCAGCCAGGGTCTCGCTGCCTGTGGCACTACTCCTTCCAGGAATGGATGTGGCTTCAGAAGCAACACCACCAGGACACAGTCACAAAAGCGGAGGACTGGAACGAGCGGAACTAAAGCCGGAGAGGGAGAGCAGACTCTACCTGGCTCCCAAGGAGAACTGGGAAAAGGATGGGGACCCACACTTCCGCAGGTTGTGGGTGGGTCTGTTCTTGAGCCCAGGTGGAAGCATCAGCGTCCTGCTTTGCAAAAGGCCCAGACTAGCCGGGATAGCCTATGTCAGCCTGCCTGGCATATACCAGACACTCAAAAACCATGCATTTGTTTCCTCTTTACGCAAGGAGTGGTCCCAACTTAGAATAGTTAAGTCCTCTGGAGGGAGCCCATTCATTCTTGATGCAAGAATTTACTGAGCACCTACTATGTGCAGGGTGTCCTGCCCATGAAGCCCCTTCAAGCAGCCACTTTGAGCCCCTGCCAAGGGCCCTGCAGTGCCCAGCTGGCCTTGGGCTCCCCGCAGGACACCACGGCCTTCGCCTGCTTGTGGTGCCTCACCCTCTTCCTCTATCATGCTCTCGCTGGCGCCAGAACTTTCACTGTCCACCTCCAAGGGCATGTCCAGCCACATCTCGCCTCACCCATTCAGCTTGGGGGTTGATCCCTGGGGGGTCCTTCCAAGGCGGATTTCTTGAGTCCCCCACAGGTGGGCAACCCAGCCAAAGTAAGATACAGTCACACGATTTGTATAGAACCACCATAAACAAAAGGCAAAGGTGACTTTAAAGACCATTCAAATGCTGTGATACACACCCCTGACTTCCTGAGCGCGACCCATGAGGTCCCTCAATCAGGACTCCCATTGTGTCTCTGGCTCTGATGTCTCAGACAGCCCTGGGACGCCTCCTCCCCCCGGGGGGGGGGAAGAAGGGCCCTTCAGGGAGGCAGTTCTCCTGCCTGTTTTCCTGACCCATCCAAGGCAGGATCAGCTACGAGGTGCTTTAGTTGCTATGGCCCACAGTGGCCTCTCAGAGCCCTCCTACAGCATGAGGAAAGTCTGAGTCAGGGAGGTCTGGTCCAGAGCCAGCTCTGCCTCTCTCTAGCTGCGTGACTATAATAAGCAAGTTGCTTAACCTCTCTGAGCCTCGGTCCCCACAAAAGATGAGAGCAGGGCCCCTACCTGTCGCCCAGGCTCGGTGAGAGGATTAAATGAGATAATGCAACCGGAACAGCTTGCGTTTTGCCTGACTCACAGGAGGCACTCAGGAAGTGAAGGCTGTGATTATTTTTGTTCAAGGCTCTGCCTCCTATCAGTCGCTGTTTCAGAGTACTCCCCGCGTGATGTCAGCTCAGTGCTCCCCTGGGAAATAGAACTGAGCCGAGTCCTTTCCCCAGGCTGGTCTCCACCCCCCCCCCCCCCAGTCTCTGAGGGTCAGGGTGGCCACACATGGCTGGGGACAGCTGCTGGTTCCATTAGCAGCCAGAGAAAGGAGCAGAGATGGGCATTCCCCTAAGAGCCAGGTTATTTTCCACTTCACCCGCCAATAATGGAAGCAGAGTGAGCAGGGGGCTGAGGGGGAGGGAGGCTGGGGAGAGGCAATGCTAATAGGACTGCCTGTTAGCCCCCGGCACCTTTGCCCACGGCCCCAGAAGAGGCTGCTCAGAGACTCCAGCCCAACCCCAGACTCCCAGGGAGAGACAAGCTATCAGCTAGGGTATGACTACCCTTCAGGGTAACCATGGACGTGGCCTCAGCTCACAGAACAGGAAGGTGTTTCTTGCTAAGTGTTAGTCCACTTCTTCCTGCCTGTTCCCCCGGATTTGGTGTTGCAGACATACACGAAGATGCCTGGAGGAGGTGGTTTGCAGTGCTCTGGGTCACAGACCACGGAGGGCTGCTGTCAGAGAGCTTGCGGTGTCACGGCCTCCATGGGAGGAGGTCCAGGCTGGCCGGCAGAAGCAGGCCTGCTGAGGAGTTCTGGGCAGGCAAGGGTGGAGTGCCGTGGCTGCAGGAAGTAAGCAGACAGCTGTGGAAACGGCGCTCCCTTCCTAGAAGAGCACTTATCCCAAAGGAATGGCTTTCCAACAGAGAACTCAGGCAGGCCATTGATCACAAAGCAGGTAAGGGTCAGGGCCCAAGGTCAGAGCCTGACTAGCAGTTCGCCTGAGTGTTCCCTCAAATTCCCCTCTCCCTGGGGACAGAGAGCGTCCTGCTCTGGGCACAGCTGAGGCCGCAGAAAGGACAGGGGCTCCAGGTGACCCAGGGGCACACACCTCGCATCTGTGGACGCTGGGGAAGGGGTGTGCATATACCGTCCCCTGGAATATGCTCCCCACTGGGCAAAAGGCCTGGGCTCCATCCATGAAGCAGGGACAGGCCAGAGAAGAGGTGCTGCCCATATGGGCTCAGGAGCGGGTCTCCTGTGGGCCGATAGAGGTGGTGACATTGTATGGAAGACAGTCAGGATCCTCAGAGAGCAAGGCCGAGATGCAGAGCCAAGATGCAGCACCAGGAACAGGCCACCTGAAGTCAGAACGAAGCTCCCATCCAGCAAGGACTCATTCTAGTTAACTCCCCATACTTGGCATAGAGAAGGTGATAACGAAATCTTCATGAGATGAATAAATGAAAGAACAAAGGAACAGACAAACCATTAAAGACTGAAAGGCCACAAATGCTGCGATGTGCCTTCTTTTCCTGAATCCTGAGGGGATGTCCACGTAGGTCCCAAGCACCCACCTATGCCTGACTCAGCTTCGTAGCCATGTATATCTCCTGTGCCCACATCTTAACTCTTTGGCAACCTGCTGTTATAGAGAGAGCACTGTACTGGGAGTCATCCGCCTTGATGTGCCTCTTAACTCTTTCCAATGGATGAGAGGCCCTGGGCAAGTCATCCTGGGGTTTCCAGGACATCATCGGTAAACTGGGGTAAGGCAACATGATGCTCCAAGGGCCCTCTGCATGTGGGTATCATCTCATTCTGGAAAACACAAGGCAAGTGTCCATCCATGCTGAACAGCCCCTGGCATTCTCACCTATGATTTTACCCATGAGGTGAGCTCCTGAGACAGAGCTGGGGCTCTGAACACCCCAGGTTCCCAGCAGTGCCCTGAACAGTCCATATGCTATGTTGAAATACGCATTTATCCTGTATCAGAGCCATAGTCCCGAGGGCTGGAAAGGACCTGGCCTTATCTGGTCCAGCCCAACGCCATCAACAGATAATTCAATTCAGAACAGCCAACATTTATTAAGTGCCTACTGTGTGCCAAGCACCATGCTGGGCACAGTGGAACAAAGACGGCTGGGGCCCAGGAAAAGATCTACCAAGAAAGCACTGAGTCCCCTTAGCTCCCCGTCCTCCTGCTGCCCTGAGCTGACCCCCCAGTCCCTCCACCATCACACCCATGGCCTGAGAAGAATGCCCCTAACAGGAGGGAGGCTGAGCCCTCCGCTGCAGAAGGGAGCTGAGCATACTAAGGAAGAGGAGGCTGCTGACACCAGCCGTGCCGCGCTTGGACGGGCAGACAGGCTCGGAGGGGAAGACAACAGCTCCAAACAACAAGTATTAGGAGATAAGCTATTAGAGGCATCCTATCAGGCTCTCTCTCCCTGGGCACTGCCACGCACCCGCCAGCCACCGGCATCCCTCCTCGTCCAATTATGCATTCCCCCTGTTATGGTGGAGACCATGGGCAGCCCTGGGCTCAGGCAGCACTGTGGGAACCCAGTGACAACAGAGAGGGGGCGGGGGGTAGGGGGGGCAGAAGCACGCTTCCGAGGGGAACAAAGGGGAGGGGGAAAAAGTTCCTATCCCTCCTCCGAGAAAACACTTCGCCAAATCTACCTCCAGAATAATGGGGAAAGAGACGAGGGGAACAGGGAGGACAGGGGTGACGGCTGGTTCCCCATTGGAAATGCACTCATCCTTCCTCCCATCTCCAGACTCCATTAAGCATTCTGGAAGAGAAGGGAAGTGATTATGGAGACAGAGGGAAAGAGAGAGAGCTCGCTCATGGGAGGGAGAGAGGGAGGGAAGAGTGGGGGCTGAGGGCCGAGTGAGCCCAGGCACGCGTGCGCACACGCGCGTGCACGCATACAAACATACACAGATCCCCTTATCTGATTAAGGATCCAGGGGAAGTCGGAAAGCTTCTGGAAAATTAAAATGACCCACCGGGTTAACCAGCCAAGATCTGCAGGCTGATTACGAAAATCAAGTCGAGTGGGGATTTCCTTGAGTGGGGTGAGTCCTCCAGGCTCTGCTCCTTAGGCCAGAGGATGGCAAGTCAGCCAGAGAAAGCAGCTAAGGACAGTCCCTGGCCCCACCAAGCTTCCAGTTCTCACCCCAGCAGGCCCTGTGACTGGCGGCTGGGGCCTACACCTTTTGCTCTGTGAGGCAAGGTGCCAGCCGGGAGGAGAACGGGGACAAGGACGGGGCCTTATATTCTGCAAGAGGCCTGAGAAATGGGTGCTGTCTCCCCCTTCCTTCTCTGATGTCTGGTTCTGGCCTCGGCCAGAAATGCTGTCATTCTTGGGACAGATGCAGCCTCTTCCCTGAACTCTGACCACCAAACAGAATGTCCAGGAATGCTGTGGGTAGCCTGGATCTGGCCTTCTTCTGCCCTCACCTTGCCCCCAAGGACTTTCAGCTAGCGCCTTTCCTATCCAGGCCTCCATTTACCTTGCTGTAAAATGGGCAGTAGGACTTGAAGCTCTCAAAAGGGCCCTTTAGTCCTGTCACTCCAGGATTTGGGGACAGCCTGGGTAGACTGGGACCTCCACTGGGAGCTGGGCCCAGCTGACAGCTCCATTAACATTCTGTTCCCCTAGGGACAAAAAGGATGCCAAGAGACCAGGTGCTCTTGGGGGGGTCACCAAACCAGGCCTGGGTTAACCGGGGCAGTAGAGAGTTTAAAAGCCACAGATTAAGCATCAGCTTAAAATGGGAGCAGCCTCTCCAGTATGAGCTGTTTGCCGAGCTCTGCAACATATTTGCAAACATCCCAGAATACACATATTAGGAAGCTAACGAGTTGCCTGGCATTGAAAATATACACAGTGTCAGATACACTTAATATGCATCTACAATGATCCTTTTTTCCCCCTACTTGCAGCAGCATATTTTGCTTGCCTTTTTTTTTTTTTTTCGAAGAGTTCATTTCCCTTGATATTACAATCAGGCAGCAGTATTAACTCAGCAACTTGGCCAGACCTAGAACAGCGCCCAGCACACCATCAGCACTCAGTGGATGTTTGTGGGGCCAAATCACACCCCAGCAGGACTGACCCTGAGCTCTCTACTCACCTGGAGCCAGTGAGGGCTAGAGCTGCACTCTTCCTTTCTCTCCCTTGGAGAAGGCAGCAAGAACCTAGGCTTTATTAGCTCTGGAAATGACACTTTCTCCACTCAGAGAACTTCCTGTGTCTTGGTGAGCCTCTGCTGGAACCCTGTCACAGCCTAACCCTGAAGCTCCAAGTATGGGATTTCTCACATCTGGAGAAACAAGAGATCGGTAGTTCTGGCTTTTCCCCTGGCTTCAGGAATGCCTCTGGTTCCGGAGCTATGGAAGCAAGATGTTAATGGCCATCTTTAGTGTGGTTGTGACGGTTCCATGAGACTGTGGACAGGGAAGGCATCTGTAGTCCCTTATTTATACGTGCGCACGTCCCTTCAACACACAGCCCGTGGATTCCTGGCACATGCCAAGTACTGTGCTAGGCTGTGGGGACAGAGAAGAGGAAAGAAAGAAAGGCATGGCCCTTGCTCTTGAGGGATGTAGTGGGGGAGGAAACACAACCAAAAGATCATGTTGCAGTATCAAAGCAAAAGTCACCTGGCTGAGAGGTTCTAAATCCCAAAGGCCTGAGTTCTAGCTTTGTCTCCAACCTTGGGTGCTCTAAGATATCCGGCAAACTGCTCAACCTCCCTCAGCCTCAGCTGTCCCACCTCCCAGTGGGCAGAGGATTAGTTAATCCCTGGAGCCATTTTGAGGACTGGAATGATGAAATATAGCACAGTACAATGCCCAGCACAGACTGATGTCCAGTGAATAAAAAGAGGTAGAAACACAGGGTTTCCAAACTGTGGAGGAGGGAGCTGATAACTTCCCCCCAAAAGCTGAGCCAGGCCTGTTAAATAAGTTGGGCTTCAGGTGAGATCTTACAGGAAAAAAAGATGTTTATCAGGCACCCTCTCCCAGGTCAGAGAAGCCACTGGAATGAAGCCACAGAGGCAAGGAAACACTAAGAGATTTGGGGGGACAGTCCGGGCTTTGGAACTGTTAGGAGAGGGCATGGCAGATAAAGCTGGAAATACGAGTTAGTGCCTGGAAACACCAGGAGGGCACTGGGCAATTCTGGCAGGAAACTCTCAGAAGCATATGTGTGTGGTGGACCACGCCCCCAGAGGCCAGATGCGGCAAAGGGGTGTGTGCAGAGGCAGAGACAAGCTTCTCCCATACGAGGAGGTGGCTGCGGTGATCCACAGAGTGATGGAGTGAGGTCATGGTGGTGGAGGAACGGGCTTGGCAGACATGGGGTCTTGGAAGAGCAGCAACAAGAGGATACAGAAGATGGGGACCAGGAGTCTGTCATTCAGGCCTGGGAATACAGGGAAAGGACAGAATTGGGGGGGCGGATATTCAGTAAAGGATATATTGTGGTTAAGGGGGGCTTGAGGTGAGACACCCATATGGAAGCCAAGAAGGCAGCGGATAAACACATCTAGGGCCCAGAAGCAATGGCTGGGCTGAGTCAGGGATTCAAGAGTCATGGTGGTTGAGTTAGTTGAAGCCAGGGAGGTACTGAGTGAGGGATGTGGGGACCGAGGATGGAGCCAAGGGACAGGTGGGCTTCCACAGGTGGGAAAGGGAAGAAGATGGAGAGCTCTCACCTAAGACCAAGAAAAATTGGTCAGGGAGTCCCCCAACCAGGCAAGAGGGTCCAAGCTGCTCTAAGAGCTGCTCTACCCACTCATACCCTGTCACCCCAAACCATAAGAGTGAAAGAAAGCTCCACAATAGCAAGGGTTCGGTTTTCTGTTCCATCTACCACTTTGTCCCCAGCACCTAGAATCATGCCTGGCACATAATAGGGACCAGCAACATTTGCCGAATGAATGAAGCTGGAGAAGATGAAACAACATAGTTCCTGTTGAAATTGACAACCTGGAGGTCACTGGTGGCCTTCACTGGGGACAGAAGGCTGGCTGCAGCAGGTGAGCAAGTGGGGTATGGCAAGAAAGAGAGCTGACCAGTAGAGAAAGCAGGGCTGACCAAGCACACATTTCAAGGACACTGAAGACTTCAACACATTCTCATGTGGAGGAAAAGGAGCCAGTGCAGACTTGAAGATGCAGAAGAGAGGAAAATGATCACTGATGGGCCGGAGGCCCAGAAGATGCAGAAAGAAATATAAATTGCTGTGTAAATAAAATAGGTTATTGTTTCCTTCTGTTTATCCTAGCCTTGTAGGAAGAGCAGAGACTGTGCAGGTAGATGGAATGGGTTTGTGTTATCCCTCACCTATCCCACCCCTTACTGGCTGAATCTTGCATGAGATTTAATCTTTCTATGCCTGTTTCCTCACCTGAAGTCTAAGGATGAGAATTCCTACCTCATATATTGTTGGGAGATTAGTTGGAAGAATTTATTTGTAAGATGTCTGGCACAGGGAGGCCCATGTCTCTCCCCAAATACCAGCTCCCCTTCCCTTCACCATTGCTCAGTCAGGAAGGACATTTGATAGTACTTACTTGACCTTGTCAGCCAATACCAGGGCATCCTTCTCTCAAATGCTGCTGTTGAATGGAATCGACAGCTCAGGCTCCCTGATAGACTTTCCCTACAGAAGCAGGAAGAAGGATGCTAACTGCCTCACCTTCTAAGACCTCAAGCTGCCACCTGAGTGATGAGTGCAAGATACCAATCCCAGCCTAGCCAGGAGGGTTCACTAATGTGACTCTCCATTGCCCCCAACCCTACAATGCCCAAGACCACCACCCAAGAGTCCCAGATCCTCGGGGATAATGAGGAGTTTGGGCTGTGTTCCAGCTTCTCAGTTTTCACTTCTCAGCTCTGTCGCTTAGCCAGCCGTGTAACCTTGGACAAGTCCCTTATCTTCCCAGAGCCTCACCACACTCTTACAAAGCAGATTTTATCCTCCCATTTTACCCATGGAGAAATTGAGACTCAAAGAGATAAAATTGTTTACTCAGGGTCTCTCAGTACATCTATATCAGTCTGGGTCCCAGGAGGAAGACAATGGCCAAATGAAACTGAAAAAGCCTGAGGAAAGTTTAATAAAAGGGTTATTTGCAAAGCCTTGAATAGGGCATAGGCAAATGGCAAGGGATGTGAATGTACCAGAGAGCAGATAACAATAGGTGCCTTTGCCTGAAGAAAAGAGTCCCAGAAACCAAGGATAGAAAAGACTGTGTGGAGAGAACTACCTGTCAGGACCTATGATCTTAGTTGAGGGAGGAAGATGGAGTTAAAAATCTTACCTTGTTCACCTCCCTCCTTCTCATCTCCCACTGGTGCTCTCCATGGGATGAACTCACCTAGAAGCAAAAGGCAAGGGAGCCTACTCATGCAGTCCATGCCAGTCAACCTCTCTGGGCACAGGCAGGGAGAGTGCATCTGGAGAGCAAATGGAAGATTTACAACACATGGAAAACTCTAAAATGGCAGAGTGAGATTTGAATTGGGGCTATCAAGCCCTTTCCACTATAATGTCATTTCCTTTAGATTTTTAGTAAATGTTCACTGAATGTTTGAAAATGGATGGATGGATGGATGGATGGATGGATGGATGGATGGACGGATGGATGAATAGATGAGTGGATGGATGATGGATGGATGGATGATAGTTGAGTAGATGGGTGGATGATGGGTGCATGGGTAGGTAGATGGATGGGTGGGTAAATGAGTGGATGAGTGGACGAATGGATGGGTTGGTGCATAGATAGGTGGATGGATGATGAGTGGGCAGATGGGTGGATGGGTGGGTGGATGGGCAGATAGATGGGTGGATGAATAG